>NW_026682809.1:0-50632 GCF_029962835.1 Magnolia sinica | reverse complement strand
CCTCGAGCATCCTCCACTCCTGAATCATCATGTGTGCCACCAGGCCTCGTGGCTGACGGCTGAGGGCATCCGCCACCACGTTCGCCTTGCCTGGGTGGTACTGGAGATCAAAATCATAGTCCTTCAGGAGCTCCATCCAACGCCTCTGCCTCATGTTCAGCTCGGACTGAGAGAACAGATACTTCAAGCTCTTGTGGTCAGAGAAGAGCTCAAACCTCACCCCATAAAGATAGTGCCTCCACACCTTCAGTGCGAAGACAACTGCTGCCAGCTCCAAATCATGCGTGGGGTAGTTCAGCTCATGGACCTTGAGCTGGCGAGATGCATAAGCCACCGGCTTCCCATGCTGCATTAGGACAGCACGCAAGTCAAGTCGTGAGGCATTGGTAAATACAACAAATCCATCACTGCCAAAGGGAAGAGTGAGGACAGGAGTGGACGTGAGGCGATCATTCAGCTCCATAAAAGCCTGCTCATAAGCGTCGCTCCACACGAACTCAGCACCCTTCCGAGTCAACTTGGTCAATGGGGCTGCAATGCGAGAGAATCCCTCAATAAAACGTCGATAGTAGCCCTTCAAACCAAAGAAACTACGGATCTTGGATGCGTTCGTGGGCTGACCCCACTGACGCATGGCTTCAATCTTCGAGGGGTCCACTGCGACACCCTACCTCGTCACCACATGACCGAGGAACTTCACCTCCTCCTGCCAGAACTCGCACTTCTCTAGCTTCGCATAAGGCTGGTGTGCACGGAAAGTCTGCAAGGTAATCTCTAGATGCCGCTCATGCTCCTCACGGGTCCTCGAATATATCAGAATGTTATCGATGAACACCACAATAAATTGGTCGAGATACGGACAAAAGACCTCGTTCACCAACTGCATAAACACTACGGGCGCATTAGTCAGTCCGAAGGACATGACCTGGAACTTAAAATGACCATAGCGCGTCTTGAAGGCTATCTTCGGGATATCCTCATCTCAGACCCGAACCTGATGATAACCGGACCGTAAGTCTATCTTCGAAAAGAACTGCACCTCCTGCAGCTGATCAAACAAATCATCGATCCTCGGGAGCGGGTACTTGTTCTTGATCGTGACCTTGTTGAGCTCGCGGTAATCTACATGAAGCCTCAACGAGCCATCCTTCTTCTTCACGAAGAGTACCGGTGCTCCCCACGGTGAACTGCTCGGACGGATAAAGCCTAACTCGCGCAACTCGTCCAACTGCTTCTACAGTTCCCGTAACTCAAATGGTGTCATGTGATACGGGGCCTTCGAAATAGGCGCGGTACCGGGCACGAGATCAATCTGAAACTCGGTGTGTCGGCGGGGCAGTAATCCTGAAATTTCTTGGAACACATCGGGAAAATCGCAAACCACAGACAACTGATCGATGCTCACCGCTAGGGGCTCCTCTAGGGCACAAGACATCTAACAAGACAACGGCTCTCCTCTGGGCTCGGCAACAAATCGGAACTCGCGGAGTATATAAAACGTATTTGTCCTCACGGCCCAAATATGGCGTGGTACTCGGCGAGCCAATCCATGCCCAAGATAACATCAAAATCGGACATCGGCAATACGAATAGGTCCGCAGGCAAAAAGATATCCCCAATCAGAACGGGGCAAGACGAGCAAAATCGGTCTAATACTGCAGTCTTCCCTAAGGGCGTCGATACTGACAAACCCTCACGGGCAGACTCCATCGGCAAACCGGTCGATCGACAGAAATCAGCGGCCACAAAGGAATGCGATGCACCAGAGTCAAACAATACACGTGCAATGCATGCAGAAACAGGGAGAGTACCCTCGACGACCCCTCCTGATGACTGAGGGTCCTGCTGTGCGGCATAAAATCTACCCTGAGCCTGCTGGGGAGGTGCAGGTCCCCTCTGAGGTCTCTGCTGATGCTGATGCTGCTGCCGCTGTGGCGGCCTGATCTGCTGCCTCTGCTGCTGTGGGGGAGGCCCTGGAGGCTGGTGATGTGGTCGCTGCTGCTGCTGTGGTGGCTGTCGTGGAGGCTGATGCGGTGTCCTAGGCTGCTGCCGCTGTGGATGGGGACAGTCCTGCACGCGATGTCCCGTCCTACCGCACCCAAAGCAAGTACCGGTAAATGGTCCCGAAGGTGGTGCTGGGGGTACTGTCGGTGCTCGAATCGCTGGGCGGGTCGTGCGTCGCTGCTGTGAACGATGCTGCTGCTGCTGGGAACTACCAGAGGGCGCCTTCCTCTTCTGATCTCCCCTCTGGTCACGGGCTCTCTGCAAACTGGCCCAATCCGACTCATAAATCTGAGCCCTCTCCACAATCTGCTCAAAAGTCGGAAGCATGTGTCCGATCACACGACTCCTGAGGGCAGGACGCAAACCGTTCTCAAAACGGCGGGCCTTCCGCCCCTCATCATCAACAAGGTATGTCGCGAATCTCGACAGCACGACGAAACGTGCCTCATACTGGGACACCGTCATGTCTCCCTGGACCAGAGTCTCAAACTCTAATGCGCGCTGCTGTCGCACATGCTCGGGAAAGAACTTCCGGTCAAACCGGTCTACAAAGTCCTCCCAGGTCCACTCAAAATCAGCCGCTACCGATCGGGCGACAGATGCCCACCAATGCTGAGCCTCACCCTGGAGAAGGAATACAGCTAATGGGACTCGCTGCTGGGTCGTACATCTCATGGTGTCAAATATCTTCTCCACCTCGGAGCACCATATCTCTGCTGCAGTAGGGTCAGGCTCGCCTCGGAAACGCGGAGGATCGTGCTGTCGGAAGTCCTTGAGAAGGGCGCTCGCACGCTCCTGCTCGGCCTCGGCTGGTGTAACAGTGGGACGCCTACTCTGCCCCTGAAGAATAGCGGTCATCGCCTGAAGCATCTGCTGCACCTGGGTGGCACTCACGGGTACGGTAGTCGCAGGTGGTAGAGTGGGAGTCGCAGGTGGTGGAACGGGAGTCGCAGGTGGTAGAGTGGGGGTTGCAGGTGGTACAGCGGGAGTCGCAGGTAGTGGAGCGGGAGTCGCAGGTGGTGGAGCGGGATTCGCTCGGGTCGCTCTTCTAGGCATAATGTCCTACAGGAAGGAACAAGGGCCTATCAGCCTTGAGAATTCTCGAAGGCATAAACGTTAAGGGTCTATGTTGGAAAATCGCTAAGTTATTCAGACTCGAAACCTATTCATTCTAAGTTCATAGTAGATATGTGATGTGATCCTCAGGTATTCCCAAGTTATGCTCTGATACCAACTTCTGTCACGCCCCAAACTCGAAAACCGGGCTCATAAAATTCTCGATTGCCGAATCCGGTGCCAACAACCTCCGTAGTGCCCCATTCTCAGATCCCGACACTCATATGCTAGATTCCAATCCTAGGATCTTACATGAAGGATTTTCAGTATGATTTTTTTTAATGGAGCATAAGCACAAGCATAACCAAGTCACCAAAACAACATCACCACATATCCACTACATCAAAAACTTTAAGTACAATGCGGAAAGGGAAATACAGGGTGATAAAAAAACTCCAAAATGATGAGATGCGCGCTCCTGCCTCAACGTTGCTGCTGTCCAACGACACTTGCATGCATCAGTTGTGCATAAGCCTACAAAAGCTTAGAGGGTCGTGTAAGTTTGTGCGCAAGGCAAGCGCCAAGTGTACAATATCAGAGTAAATTGAAAATACGCGGTAAGTCCATGAATGCTATCAGTTGTACTAAAGCTATGTGATGCAAGGCATGAATGCTATTGGTCATACCAAGACCATGCGATGCGAGGCCTATATAGCCAAATGTCATATGCGAGATGCAAAGCAAGCATGCTAGTCCTCATCAAGTACACATATCAGTACAGTTCCTCTATGGATATCACAGGGGCTAATACACCTTACACTGACTGCCTCCTCCCTAGCTGCATAGTCAAGCAAGTGGAAGAGACCACACTATCCGCTTGACCAGTAGTCTGCCAATACCTACCCGGCTCATTGATAGCGGACACATTTGTGAGCTGGTCAAACTCAGCCTAGCTTATAGCCCCTTCACTTGGGCTGATAAGGCCACACACCCTTCCAACCGACCACGATACAGTGGGAGACGCAGCCTCCTGGTATTTGGCACTCGGGTGCTCGTGTATCCACTCGGTCTAGATGTTGGAGCAACTCCTGGTACAAAATAGTTCTGAGACTTTCACCTAAGGACATCCTAAGTGTCCACAGTGTTAGAACCAAGTATTTTCGATATCCAATAAGGCCATCCACGATATACCTGTGGAGGTCACAGCCCTGATGTCGCTAGGGCGTACAATGATCATGTCACACATAGATGAGATGCATGAGTCACACCGTTAAATCATGCAGCAATTTAGCGCGTATCGTGCAATCATGTGGGGCACTCCGTCTCATAAGGAGTCCCATAAATGTCTCAGCCCAATGGCTTATGCTGTGATAAAACATTCCTCATATCCAGCATACATATGATGCATATGGGCATAAATCACGGAGCTATACTAAGCATGTTATAAAGTGATGAATTATCAACAAGTATGGGCCTATCAATGGGCCCTAAGGAGAGTCGTAATGCGAACATTTAACTAACATTATACTTACAATGTGGAAGTCAAACCAACATTACTCTTAAGGCATGGCCCACCATAAATATCATTACACAAACCATGAAGGAATCACACATTGTAATGGACCTTAAGTACATCACATTGGGCCTCGACCCATGGGCCTTAGATACATCAAATGGGCCACATCACATGGGCCTTATATTTATAAAGTGGGCCACATCAATGGGCCGCACCAATGGGCCTTATGTACATTACAATGAGCTATAACCCATGGGCCTTGAATACATCACAATGGGCCTCATAACATGGGCCTTACATTCACATCAAGGTGGGCCTCAACAACGGCCTCATACACATCAAGGTGAGCCTCAACAATGGGCCATAATTATGACAAGATGGGCCTAATCACTTGGGCCTTATATATATACCTAGGTGGGGTCCACTTGAACTATAGATCTGTCTTATTTTTAGTCTCAAGCCGTTAAGATAAGCTCGCCAAGTGGTTAGACGGTTTGGATGCAACACATGCATCAAGGGTGGGGTCCACTGAACTATGGATCTGACTCATTCTTTAGCTCATGCCACAAAATGAGCCTTCAAAATGGTTGGACAGTTTGGATGCAACACATGCATCATGGTAGGTCCCATAAAGGCCCACCATCATATATATATATATATAATATAATAATATATATATATATATATATATATATATATATATACATGCACACACACGAGGTGCAGCCCCCACACGTGGGGTGGGTCCCATATAGATGGACGGCATGGATGAAACATATACCTCATGGTGGGGTCCCCCTGCCATCCAGCAGCCAGCTAAAATGGTTGGACGACATAAATAAAACACATACATATAGGTGGCCTCCACTAACCGTCCAACAGCTGGACGGCATTGATAAAACACATACATCTAGGTGGGTTCCACCGTCTACAGTAATGGACGGTGTGAATAGAACACATACATCACTATGGGCTCCATCGTCCACTGGACGGTGGGAATAAAACACATATATCACTGTGGGTCCCACGTGGGGCCCACCATAATGTTTATAAGCCATCCAATCCATTCATAAGGTCACATAGACCTGATTGAAGAGTAAACACAAATTTCATATTGATTTAAAACTTCTGTGGCCCCACGAATATTTCAACTGTGAACGTTCAATCCTCACGCTTTAGGTCCACTTGAGGTTTGGATCCGGCTTTGGATGTGACTGATTTTTTGGAGGGCAACCTACTGCCCTAAGGGCCGACAAAATGGACGGTGTGGATATACAAAACACACATCGGGGTGGCCTACAGGGCGTGGGTCTCATTGCCGCCCACGCTACATGCCATGTGCTCTGCTGCGCCTCCGGCAAAGACACCCTCTGCTATATTTTTTTTTTAAATCACGAAATCTAGTGATTTTTCATGCGTGGGGCATACATCGGAAGAATCCATCTCACCCAATGGATTCTATAGTCCAAAACCAATCCAACAAGCCCAATATTGGGCATCTTTCGGCATGTAGAAAAGTTAAGGTGAATTTAAACGGTGAAAATTACTATTTTCTATGCTATGGCCCACCAGATACTCGGATCAACTTCATTTTTTGGCTCAACGGGTAAAATGATTAGGAGAATGGAATGGACGGCGTGGATTAACATTATGCATCAAGGTGGGGTCTACACAAGTGGCCCACCCCAAATGCATTACACCAAGCTAATATTTGTGTTTTCCATTCCATAGTCTAGCGTCCAGGGACGCTGGACGGTTGTGCATTTCAAGTGGGCTGCACACGTGGGCGACCAAATAATGGGTGGTGTGGATACAATGCTTATAAAGTGGGCCCCACCAATAGATGACTTGGATAAAAATACATGCCTTATGGTGGGGTCCATCCGGGCGGGCCACACGACCACATCATCATACCAAAAATATGAAAGAGAGAGGGAGAGAGAGAGAGAGAGAGAGAGAGAGAGAGAAAGAGAGACACGTGATAATGGAGGGACCCCGGCACTATGGGCCCTCCCTTGCATAATCTATAACATACATCAAGTGGGTCCCATTTCATATGGGCCCACCAATCAAAATCAATGGTGGAGATCCTTTCTCCACCGAAATAGAAGGTCTAAATGACCCCTTTTTAGACTAGAAAGTAAATATCATGATGGAGTCCATGAAGAATGGCCCTATTATGGAATGACAATAAAAATCAAGATGGCCCATAGGCCACATCTAGGGTCCCAAGTGAGATCCATACCATCAATCGGTAGGCCTCACTTGGCCCTTCATCAAAAAAGAGAAATCTAGGCCTAATAGAGCACCCACCGTTTGATCTTCTCAATCCGTTGGAACGCCGGTCTTCTTGTGCTTCACTTTGATGAAAGGTGATGAGAGTTGAATGGATAGGATGAAGGTTCTTGGGATGGGAAAGGTGGGCCACACAAAGTCATTTTTCTCTCTTGGAATGCATGGACGTGCATTTTTGCTTGCTTGGAATGGCTTGGAAAATGTGAAGAGAAAGGGAGAGAGAGGTGGCTGTAAGAGAGGTGATGGGTGAGGTGATGGTGTACTTGACATGTATGGTGTATAAGAGAGAGAGTGAGAGGGAGTTGACTTAGTGGTTGCTTGACTTGTGGAGAAAGAAAGCATGGGTGTGTGTACTTGACATGAGGTGATTGATTGATGGGACATGTTGTAGAGATTCTTTTGGGATTGCAAATACGCGGCATTTTTCTTCGAAATAAACGTCGGCCCACATCTCCCTGTCAGGGTATCGGATCGGTATGCAAGATGAGGCGTTAGAACCGCGGTGACGATGCAGTCACAATGGTACAAGTCTCAGATTAAGCCGACTCAAATCTACAGGATACGACTTAAAGTCGCGCACAAACATTGATTATACGTCGCAGATTACCAGACTTCGATGAGAAGGATCGTGGGAGTCGTTGGATCGTTTCTGGTTGGATCTCAAAGGCAGGGAATCCAAGAGAATAATCATTATAACATGTTATTGGTTCATCTTTCTAAATTTGATGTTTTCACTGATCATAGTCATACCGATCATAGGTGGGAGAATCTGATGGTTGTTGATACATATTATCACTGATAATATAATTTCTCATTGTTTTCTTGTCTAATGGGTGATAATAATTCTCACTCCCATAGTTATGATAACCCCAGCACTCACATACTGTTTTGTTAATCCGTAGGGTGTAATTGTTCTCCTGCATATGATTACGTAAGGACTTCTTAACCGGTGGATCTTTATATTCCGGTCGGTTCTCGATGATAGCTTCAGAAAAGTTTTGAGACATTGGTTGATTTATATCATAATCAACATCCCAATATAGGTTATAAAAAATGACGGATTTAGAGACGGTTCTAGACCATCTCTAAAATTGCTTGGTTTAAAGACGCTTTAGAGACGGCCGTAAACCGTCTCTAAACTTTTAGACGGCCCTTGACCATCCTTAATATTGTCTTAAAAATTTGAACGTCCACAAATCATTTAAGACAGTCAAAAATCGTCGTTAACTGCGGATAAAAGACGGCCATTGACCGTCTAGAATAAGAGACGGTCTCTGACCGTCTTATATGCAGCCATTTGAGACGGTCAAAGACCGTCCGTATTAGAAACAGTCATTGGCCGTCTCTTACTGGTAATTTGAGACTGTCAATGACCGTCTCAATTATAGACGGTCGTTGGCCGTCTTTTCTTGTAATCTGGGACTGTCAAAAATAATCAGTATTAGGGACGCTTCTTAGCTGTCTCTGTTTGAGACTGTCAAGGACCGTCTCTATTAGAGGCGATCTTTGACCGTCTCATATGCGGTCATTTGAGATGGTCAAAGACCGTCCGTATTAGAGACGGTCATTGGCCATCTTTTATTGGTAATCTGAGACTGTCAAAGACTGCCTTAATTATAGATGGTCATCGGCCGTCTTTTATTGGTTTAATGAGACAGTAAAAAATAGTCTGTATTAGGAACGGTCCTTAGCAGTCTCCATTTGAGACTGTCAAAGACCGTCTCTATTAGAGACGGTCCTTAGCCGTCTTATAGTGGTCATTTGAGACTGTCAAAGACCGTCTGCATTAGAGACGGTCCTAAACCGTCTCTAATGCTCAAGTCAAAAATTAAGAACAAAAAAATTTATGAATTTCGAAAAAAAAAAGTTAAAAAGCTTAGAAAAATAACTAACAATGTTTAAGAAAAAAATTTAGATTTTGAAAAAAAATGTAATTTTATAAAAATCTAGATTTTGAAATAAAAATTAAGAACTTTGAATAATGTTGATAATTTTGAAACAAAAAAATTCGATAAGAAAATGATATTTTGAAAAAGAAAATTTAAAAAATTAAACAAAATTGTGAAAAAATTGACAAATTGTAAAAAAATATATTTTTTAAAAAAGAAAACTAGATTTTGTATTTTGAAAAGAAAAATTAAAAAGTTGTATAACAAAAGTGATATTTAAAAAATGATATTTTGAAAAAGAAAATTTAAAAAATTAAACAAAATTGTGAAAAAATTGACAAATTGTAAAAAAAATATATATTTTAAAAAAGAAAACTAGATTTTGTATTTTGAAAAGAAAAATTAAAAAGTTATATAACAAAAGTGATATTTAAAAAATGATATTTTGAAAAAGAAAATTTTAAAAATTAAACAAAATTGTCAAAAAATTGACAAATTGTAAAAAAAAAAATATATTTTAAAAAAGAAAACTAGATTTTTTATTTTGACAAGAAAAATTAAAAAGTTATATAACAACAGTGATATTTTGAAAAATAAAATTTAAAAAATTAAACAAAATTGTGAAAAAATTGGCAAATTTTAATAAATATATATATTTTAAAAAAGAAAACTAAATTTTGTAAAAAAAAATGTTCAATTTATTTATAATAAAAATGATATTTTGTTAAAAGAGTACAAAAAAAAAAAAACATTTTGAAAAGAAAATGTTATTTTTAAATGGAAATTGAAATTTACTTGTGAAAATTAAAATTATTAAATTATTAGGCACATCCACTAATTGAACCTTTAATTGTTTTTGTACAATCTAATTCGTTCAAATTGAAGAGTAAATAACTTCAGATGTTTAAATCAAATGTCACTAAAATTGTTAAACAATCTTGTATGCACAATATTTTTCTCATATGTAGACATGTAAAATGGGCCAAATATTCTGGTTAAAATTGAGGCGAGTAACTAGTCAAATTGAGAGTATTGATAGTAAAATAGAGTGAATGGACTAGACATGTAAAATGGGCCAAATATTGTAGTTAAAATTGTGACCCAATTTACTGACATCGTGAGAACCTAAGAATTGATGTTAGTAAGTTTTGTGGGCCCCATCATGATGTTTGTCGAACATCAACACCGTGGATTTGATGTGTCCCCTTTAGGTTATGAGATATCTCAAAAATCATCAGTAAACGAAACTCAAGTGGGCCATACCATTTAAAACTATGTGAAGACATCCTAAAAAATATAAAAGCACTTGGTGGGGCCCACATGAGTTTTGGATGCGGTTGAAACTTGGTCTGACCCCTCATCCAAGTGGGACACACATAATGAGTGGGTTGGATATGTGAATCACATTTAGGTAGGCCCAATATATGATTATGAATGTTTTAAGGAAACCTTTCTCCACTACATTTAAGTGAGTTACTCGTTACCTTTACCAGAGTAAACTCTGTGGGGTTCACCGTTATTTATTTATTTTATCCACTCCATTCATCCATGTTAACAGATAATTTGAGGTCTAAAAAATAAAAAGGAAGCATATCCAAAGCTCAAGTGGACCACACCACAGGAAATAGTGTGATTGAACCTCTACCATTTAAAATTTCTTAGAGGCCATAGAAGTTTTGGATCAAGCTGATGTTTGTGTTTTCTATTCATTTATATATTTTTGATATTATGAACAACCTTTAACTGTTTTTGGACAATCTGATCAGTCCGGACATGAAGAGTAAATAACTTCAGATGTTTAAATCAAAATTCACTTAAATTGTTGATCAATCTTGTTTGCCCAATATCTTTCTCATATGTAGTATGATCGAGGCGAGTAACTAGTCAAATTGAGGGTAATGATCAGTAAAATAGAGTGAATGGACGGTGTCGATATACATAAAATATATCAAGGTGGGCCCTACACGGTTAGAGTAACACCCATGAAGGAGTTACCTAAATAGTGAAATGGTACTATAAGGTCACCTCATAGGAACTTCCCATGAGGTTAATCTGTGTGCGCCCCACCATGATGTGTGTAGAACATCAACACCATGCATTTGATGTGTCCCCTTTAAGTCCAAAAATCAGTCATATATGAAACTCAGGTGGGCCATAGCATCTAAAACTATGCGAAGACATCCCTAAAATATATAAAAGCATTTGGTGGGGCCCACATGAGTTTTGGATGTGTATGAAACTTGGTCTGACTCCTCATCCAAGTGGGACACACATAATGAATGGGCTGGATCTATGAACCACATCTAGGTGGGCCCAATAAATGATTATGAATGTTTTAATGGGAGGGTAACCCTCTCAACTATAGTATGTGGTGTGGCCCACCCAAGTCATGGATTGACTTTATTTTTAAGCTCATGGCCCACCATGGAATGGTGCATTTGACAGACGGGGCAGATCTAAAGTTCAAGTGGACCCACCATAGAAAAGAGTAGGATAGTGAATAAATGAATAAATCATGGTGGGCCCCACAGGATTTACTCAGTATGCTTAGGGTACCGAGTTACTCTATCCGCAATCCGCTTCCATCCAGAAACGTATGTGGTTTGGCTAGTTACGCTGCCACTAGCCAGGTTGCTAGTAGTCGATGCAATGTGGACCCCACCACAATGTATGTATTTTATTCATGCCGTCCATCCATTTTAAAAGATAATTTTATGACTTAATCCCGAAAATGAGATAGATATAAATCTCAGGTGGACCACACTATGGAATTTTTTTTGATTGAATGTCCACTGTTAAAAACCTCCTAGGGCCCACTGTAATGGTTATTTGACATCTAACCTATTGATATATTAGGTGTAAAAAATTGGATGAAGTGAAAAAATATATATCAGCTTGATCCAAAACTTTTGTGAGCCCTCATGATTGTTTAATCCATGTCGTCTATCTATTTTTAAAGATCATCTTACGGTATGAAACCAAAAATGAGATATATCCAAATCTTAAGTGGACTACATTCCAAGAAATAGTGTTGAATGAGCGTCAACTATTAAAAAACATTTTGGGGCCATAAAAGTTTTGGATCAAACTGATTTTTGTTTTTCCCTTTCATCTGGCCTTGTATGACCTAATCAACATATTGGATGTCAAATAAACAGTACAATGGGTCTTAGGAGGATTTTTATGTGGTTCACAAATCCAGCCCATCCATTATGTGTGTCCCACTTGGATCAAACTGACTATTTCTATTTCATTTCAACATGCATTATTTGCATCTGATGTATTTTATTTATTAAATTGGAAATTTGTTGGGGTATTTTGTGAATCTGTTTAGATTATCTATATACTTTAGCATTTTTTTGTGTATTTGTTGTTGCATTTGGGCTTACTTTGCATGTTATTGTTGCTGTTTACAATTACTGAGTGTTGGAGAATTTTCACTAATTGAATGCTGGCAGTGGTTTCTAGATGCTTAGAGAAAAGCTGATGGATGTTCCATATTCAGCGTGAATGTGTGGCCCACCTGATGAATGTATCAGACTGATTTTGGGGTATGACAGACATTATATGGTGATCTACATGAGTGGCCCAGAACTCACATGTATTTCTTATGATATGGTCCACTTCAGATTTTTATAGGCTTCATTTTTGAGCTTATATAATAAAATTATATGTTAAAATAGATGGACGGAGTGGATAAAATGAATAAATCATGG
The DNA here is from genome assembly GCF_029962835.1 of Magnolia sinica. Classification (NCBI taxonomy): domain Eukaryota; kingdom Viridiplantae; phylum Streptophyta; class Magnoliopsida; order Magnoliales; family Magnoliaceae; genus Magnolia; species Magnolia sinica. The sequence goes on along the minus strand of NW_026682809.1, from coordinate 38,156 downwards.
TGGGCCCCACAGGATTTACTCAGTATGCTTGGGAACAGATTGGAAACGGATTGGCTACTCCCCCTGACACCTGCCATTGGCTGGTGGTTGGTGCTCTGTGGGGCCCGCAATGATGTATGTGTGTCATCCATGCCATCCATCTATTTTTATATATCATTTTATTATATGATAAAAAATTTGAAGTATATATCAATCTCAAGTGGACCACATTATAGGAAATAGTTTTGAATGAACTTTGACCGTTAAAAACATTTTGACGGCCATAAAAGTTTTGGATCAAGCTGATATTTATTTTTTCCCTTAATCTTGGTCTTTATAACCTAATCAACAGATTGGATGTCAAATAAACAATACAGTGGGCCTTAGGAGGATTTTAATGGTGGATATCCAGTCATTATTGTTTTCCTGTGGTGTGGTCCACCTAAGATTTATATACCTATCATTTTTTGAATCAATTCCTAAAATGATCCGTAAAAATGGATGAACGGAATGATGAACGCATACATCATGGTGGGGCTCACGGAGCACCGACCACTAACCACGGGGCTGGTGTCAGGGGGAGTAGCCAATCCATCTCCGCATTATCTTCCCTCCCTCTGCCCTCTCTCTATCTCTCCCTCTCTCTCTCTCTCGCACCCTCCCTTTACCCTCTCTCTATCTCTCCCTCTGCCGCGCCGCTCTCTCTCTCTGCCTCTCTCTCTCTCTCTCTCTCTCTCTCTCTCTCTCTCTCTCTCTCTCTCTCTCTCTCTCTCTCTCTCTCTCTCTCGCCGTCCCGGTCTCTCTCCCAGACCCGCACTCGAGCTTCTTCCTACCCCCGAGCTCTCTCCCTTCATCTCTTCCCCGACCAGGTACTCATTTCTCTATTTAGGTTTTTAATTTTCAGATTTGTAAATCCGCAGTGGGGGTTCGTTGGCCATGTCTGGTAAACAATGGGACCAATGATCTAGATGGCCTGGGTTGCTATAGATGTATACCATGTATACAATGGATGCAGAGATAGAATAGTCCTGCCATTCATCATTTGTTGTGAATGTTTAAGGTATGCACAACATGTATTTGATGAAATGTCTCTGCTAACGTGATCTGGGGTTCAAGAAGTTTATTCACTCAAATATCAAGAATTTTATTCTGTTTACCTCTGATTCTCGAATCTTTGTTATCGTTTGTCCATAACAATCTGCCTGCTACATACCCAGGCTCTTTCCAGATAGGCCTTTCCTTTGTAAATCCATTCATACCTATTTTTGATTACATAATCTTGACATTAACTTCTTGTTCCTGCCTCTTCAATTAACCTAATTTTGGCAGCAAAGTCTTTTTTCCAGATGTTTCACTTTCATCTGTTCATCATGCTTACTGATGAAATAGAAGTAAAGTCAGTTCAAGAGTTCTTTTTGTTTATGAGTTATGATAATGGGGCATTATTTTCTTCCTGGAGCTATTTACAGGCATGGAATTCTTGCTGGGAAAGTTATTCGATGCTCTTGTGAGTGATGGTTCATATGCAGGAACTTACATGTGGCATACATAAACTCAAATTCAACCATCCGAATTGTGGGTCCTCTTATAGATCTGTTATCATCAAAAGGTAGAGATTGAGTTCACGAACTGATAGTTCTCTGAGCCCATGGAGCAATCCGAAACTCTGATTACTGGGCATTTGTTTTTTGTTGAATGCAGACCATTGACTATTTTTTATTTTGACCGCCCATTAAAATGTCTACCAATCAGCAAATCAAGAAATCAAATTAGTGTGATTTTCTTGCACAAGCTATCTAGATTGGGACCCATGATTTTAAAATCTGAACTATCCATTGATTGAGAATTAAGTTTTGTTTTCTCCCTCACCGTTGATATTATTTTCCGTATGGGTTCTTGGCCTAATGCCTTCAAGTGAAAGATGGTACGAGAAAACATCTGTTTAATCCTTTAATGAAAATGTTTAAGCTAACATCTTTACAAAATAACTTGTTCAGACCCAAAGAAATTCTCTATATATTTGTTTTATCGTGTGGCTAGAAAAAGCTTTTGAATGTTGTTGCAAGAAAAAGGAATTTATGTTCTATGAATGTCATTTCCCCGACTTCCCTTCAACCTCCAATCACTTAAGCTATTTCGCCCCATTGTGACAGTTCATGCATTTCTGTTCTTGATGGAAAGTGATAGCAACCAATTGGGTTTTTGAATAGGAGCTGAATGACAAGATGCTTCAAGTTCAAATGATGTTCAAGAAAGAGGATTACTTCCAATCGATTAAGCTACAAAAACATTACCTTTTTTTAAATTCAGTTTAAGCCACTATTTAACTTTTGGACTCCAAAGGAACCCAACTGCAATTTGAGGATTACTTCCTCATTTTAATTACAACAACATTACCTTTTTTTATTTTTCATTTCCAATTGATTAAAAGACTCACTTGTGCATCCAAATGCAATCTGTCCTTTTTTGCATTTGGTCCATATAGTTATAGAGATACAGAATTCAGAATAATCCAGGACATTCCCAAATGGGACCATTGCATGCACCAAGATCCCAAGATGTTGGATATGAGTCTGAAAAATGATGTTGGGTATCTTGTCACATATGGGAGCATGCTGTACATTTCCATGACCACATGTGGGCAATCTCTTTCAAATATTCTCGTCTCCATCCGAGTAAGAAAAACTTGAATAAATTTGTTGTACTAATGAAAATTGGTCAATTTGTGAAGATAGTTTCTTATTTGATATGTGGCGCAATGCCGAATGATTGAGAAAAAATGGGAGTTAGGAAGAGGACTGCTGGGATTTTTAAAAGTTCAGGTACAGTTAGGATTATCCAAAAGCTTTGGCACTTGTTTATGGATGCTTGGCCATTGAACTCTTGATTCTTGTAGTATTCTTTTAAACACCATAATAGAAACTGATCACCTACAATTGGAAGTATGTTATGACGATTCTTTCGTATTCTAAGTTTTTTATTTCTACTTTTTTCCCTTGAAAATCTTTTATATTTTCAAGAGAAAATGTTTATAGGAATGGATTTTAAGCTAAACTACAGCCAGTTGTCGGTGCAGTCTTTTTATTTTCTAAAAAAAAAAGGAAAAAAAAAGAAAAAAAAGTACTTATTCACTTGTGCATATTCTTTGGTAGTTATGGAATGATGGCTTTGTACCTTAGCTTGTGGCTGCATTTGCCAAGGATTTCCAATCCATGCATCAGGTAGGCCCCACCATATGGATGACATGAACCCTGACCTTAGATGGATGACAGCCATAACATAAAATTTCTCAGATGGGAATTTTCTAACCATTTGATTATTTGACTCCTTTCATTCGGAGTTTGGACATGGACGACCTCCTTAACTTTTGAATAAAAGAATTGCCAACATATATGGACGCCCGGCATACTTAATAATCAAGTCTAATTTCAGGCTCATGCATAGTCTTTGGGACCAACCCACATAAAGAGTGAAGGGGTACAGTTGAGGAAACTGGTCTATTCTTATTTGCCCACACATTGTCAACTACTATTCTTCTTGGGGCAATTATATCATGGGGTTTTCTTTGGCCGTTCATCAGTAAATGTGCTAATGATTGGAACTTAGATAACCTTGTTATAGCAATGACTTCAAAGGTCTCTACGGATACAAGCAATAGTAAAATCATTTTTTTGGTAGTGAATGTATAAATTCCACCAATGAAGTTTACTAAAGAAACATATTGATGTATAAATTCTTATTATTTTTTCCTTTACTTTCTTGTTTATTTGTTTGTTTTGTTTTGTTTTATTTTTTTTTTAAAGATCTAGATGAACTCATTTTGGATATACTAGTCAATCTCTAGTTTTGAACCTCTGATTTGTGGACAAACTGTAAGATATTTTTCATTTCTCAATGTTGTATACCATCTATCACACCCTACCAGAGTATCGAACTGAATTGACTGAATGTAGACTGTAGAAATGCATGGAGAGCAAAATTATGACTATAATATTTATATATCAACATCAAGCTTATAAGTTCCTGCACTTTTCCTCTTTTATAAGGTCATCTACAAAACTGCTGAAGAGATTAATGTCCTTTTTTCTGTACTGATGCTTCACTGTTGCCTATCCATGTATGAGGTTGTTGATAATTATACATTTGGTCATACTTGAAGGTAAAGTCTGCTACTGAACTTGCTTCAAGAGGCCTTCCAGTGGATGAAGTTGAAGCAATGGCTGTTGTAGGCCTTCTATAGTTTGTTGATATCTTACAATCTAGCATGAAATCAGCACTTAAGGAAGACCTTTACTGGCGTGTTGCAACCCTTTCCTTTTTCAACAAACAAGTGACGAGTTCTCAAATAGAACAACCATGTGCACACACATACCAATAATAAAACAATACATGCATAAAGAATGCAATTTAAGCAGGACAATAAATAACTAGCACTGCCACTATATAGCGAAAATGGACCGAGTCTATTGCCACTTCATTTCATGATCTGTGCAACTAACAATTGTTCAATCATGGACCGAATTTGTCCATTCACCTTGAATTCATTGCATTTTTCCCCGTGTTTCTCTAATGCATGACACATTTATGCCAATGCCCCATACTAGTTCTCTTGACTTGCTTCTCCAGGTTCGAGCTGTTTGACACATACATCTCTTGCATGCATCTAGCCTCATCTCCATCGATCAACTCTTACATTAAATGTGGGATGCCAACATATATGACATAGTTGCAAATTTTTTTTGTCTTCTCTACATCATTTTAATACAAAATTCTAGGCTTTAGCATACAATTGGTCCACGTTCGTAGCTTTTGCTTCTCAACAACGTTATGTACAGAGGATCTCACCAATGCTACAAAAATATATCATGTCCTGCAATCCCATCCATCCGATTGTTAGCCTACAGATGGATGATTAAAAAATAAACTATAGCCAACATTCCACATGTACCCGAAAGCACATCTATCTGATAGGAATGCATTTGAAAGTAGGTAAGCAGTTTATATTCAATCATAGCCCCATGTGTAGCTCTCTCCACTGCTTGCCTTCTTTTCTTACAGATCTTTTTGGTTTGACTTGAAAGTAAAGGTGATGCATCTTCTTATTTATTCAATCATGGAATGCAGGATGTTGCCGTTAAGGTTCTTACAGATCAGGACTTTCATGAGGATCAACTGAAGGACTTTCTAAGGGAGGTATGCATTTGAAACATTGCTAATAATGTTCTTTGAAACTGTACCCATTTATGTATCCGGATGTGCGTCGGAGCTATCCGGATGTTGAGCGGGGGTCCCTTTGGACAGACCGTGTTTATGTATTTACTCGAAATTGATGGAGCATACCCGGATGTGCGTCGGAGCTATCCAGATGTTGAGTGGGGGTCCCTGGAAGGTGGGAACTGCTGTTATGACCATGATGAAGCTATCCATTTCCTATGGACAGCATTGGAGTGGTCTGGCCATTTGGACAGGCCGTGTTTATGTATTTGCTCGAAATTGATGGAGCAGACCCGAATGTGCGTCGGAGCTATCCGGATGTTGAACGGGGTCCCTAAAAGATGGGAACCGCTGTTATGACTATGATGAAGCTGTCCATTTCCTATGGACAACATTGGAAGGGCCTGGCCAATTGGAGCAGGCCATGTTTATATCTGTATTTGTAGGGACCACACCCTTAACCTATAACCTAAACTTATTCTCAAATCCCAAAACCTATAACTACAACCTAAACCTATAACCTAAACCTATAAACTATAACCTAAATCTATAACCTAAACTCAATTCCCTAAACTTTAACCTACAACCTAACCTAAACCTATACTTATTCCCTAAACCTATTCTCAAATCCCAAAACCTATAACCTAAACCATACACTAAACCTATAACCTATAACCTGAACCTATAACCTAAACTCAATTCCCAAAACCTATAACCTAAACCATACACTAAACCTATAACCTATAACCTGAACCTATAACCTAAACCTATACCCTAAACCTTAACCTGAACCTATAACCTAAACTCAATTCCCTAAACCTTAACTTATAACCTAACCTGAACCTATACTTATAACCTAAACCTATTCTCAAAACCCAAAACCTATAACTATAACCTAAACCTTAACCAAAAACCTATAACCTAACTTAAACCTGAACCTACAACGTAATGACCCAGAAATTTTTGTGCTAATCTTTCCCTAAGTAGTTATTTTTGGGGTAATTAGCGCTATACTCGATTGCTTGTGAAATTCGCATCAATCACTTTAAATTCGATCTACATGACTCAAAACTTGTAGATTAGTTTGCGCTATGTTACTCTGAAATCTGGGATCCATCATTAAATCCAGTTGTTCTGGGGAATTTTTGAAAGTTCTGGATCGGACCTGGACCGCGCGTCGAAAGTCCGATAGCGATGATCTTAGGCTGTTGCGGTCACTATGTTGGGCTTGACCATCACCTCGAAAATCAAGTCCATGTGATGTTCTGGGTCGATTTGATTGAGTCTGGAGTGAAGAGTGTGGGAACGGTTGGAAATTTATTAAGCTTTTATGAAATCTGAGTCGTGTCGCTTGCGCGACGATTTTAAGCTATCTGACCGTTGGATTCTGACCCAATTTCACCCTCTGATCAGGGAAGGTGGCCCAGGCATATCCTTGTGCTTGTGGACCTGATCGAGATTCCGTGACCGTTGAATTGAGTGTGGTCCGCCACGGCTGATCTGAAGAGCCGGTCGGTACGAAAACTCAGCCTGACCTAGATCCATGGTCAGTGAGCTTAAGTCCGACCTTTCGTGGTATTTGGCCCACCAGAAGTGCTTCGTTGGATCGCGAGAGTCAGGTTTTGGTTATACCCTAAGTATACCTTGGCCCTGGGGTTATTTTCATCAAAGTTATGCCTATTTATAGTCCTTAAACCCTAGCTCTCTTTTCCATACGAATTTTCTCTAACCCTAGCTTAGAAAGAGAGTGGAAAAGAGAGAGAAAGTGAGAGAGAAGTTGGTGAATCATCTTAGATTCTTTCCTGTTCTTCTTCATCCTTGAACCTTCACTTTGAATCGTTATTCTGACAATTCTGAGTTCATCTTGGGGTAAGTTAACCTAACCCTAATCTGTGTTAGAGCTTAGATTAGTCTTGGTGTTGTTGTATCTCATTTCTATTCTTACTTTAGGGTATTCTATCGCCGTTGACGAAGACAACTCGTCTAAATCAATTCGGCTATTCTTTTCTAGCTTAAGGTGCGGACTTTAAGTGTATAGGTTATAGTTTTCAAGGCTTTCAATGCCAGTTAATGATTTATTCTTGTTATGGATAAGATTTCACATGCCAAATGTTATGTTTATGTTGCGTTCCTGATATGTATGTGTTATATTGAGATTTGTGTATTCTATGTGTATGTATAAAGTACCGTATGCGTATAAAATATGCACTTATGTTTGCCATGATTATTTGTCATGTATGTATGCTAGATGTATGTATGACAACTCCTTGGTAAAAGGAATTGTCCAAATGTGTGTATTTCAATATACGTCATGTATGTTGTATTATGTAATCTAAGTGTTTGTAGAAATGTTTGAATAATCTAAAGTGTAATATTTGAACCTAGTATGGGCGTTGAGAAGCGATTCTCAACTCTCCCACTAGTGTGTATGATTTCCTTCTTGCTAGTTACATTCCTTGTTATTTAATTTCAAGCATTACTTATGCTTTCATTTATGTTAAGTTGGTATTCTTCAAGTGCTTGTGTACCACATGATTGAAGTTGTTGTTCCTTTACTATTCCACATTCAATATGAATATCTATTGTAGTGTAATGTGTGTTGGACTATGCATTAGTCTAGGAAATCGGTAATCTGCCTTAAGATCGTGGCTGAGGTTGCTTTTGCCATGTAGGACGTATTAGACGAACCCGAGTCGTATTAGAGTTGTCGGCAGTGGTTTGGCCACGCGGAGTGTTTACGCACTCTATGTCGTTCAACCCAATGTGCGCTCGTGCTAGTCGAGTTCGTCAAGTAACCCGATTGTCCGATGTATGTTCACCATGTATTGGACGCTACTGCTTGAATCTAGGGTACCGAACTTACCAGTGAAATCCTATTAACCATGGTACCTTGATCCGCTAAGACTCATGAGCCGGACATGGTGGTATGGGACACCGTGGTCGAGCTGTCGGCCTACGCTGGGGTGACGAGCCTCCCCGTAGTGACCAGTGAGCAACCAAACTCGTGAGCCGATTATGGTGGTATGGGACACTATATTCGTGTTGTCGGCCTACATTGATTGGTGACGAGCCCTTTGTAGTGACCTCGAGCATACCTGGATACCGCATTGAGGTGACGAGCCGAACTGTGGTAATAAAGGTGTGATAGGCGTGCATTGATTGGTGACGAGCCCTTTGCAACGACCTGAAAACATATGATCGTATGAGATGCCTAGGACTGACGACCCTAGAATGGATCACTGTTTGGATGGTGATATGAGGAAGGTATCTTAGCTTCCCAATCCTGCTGTATGAAAAGGACTAATAACAACTTGGTAATCATATTCATGCACCGCATTTGCATGTGCTTTGTAGATGTGGCGCACTTTGAGGCGATGTCATGCGTAACGTAAGATGAAGACGCTGAGGGTGTACGCGTGAGGGCACGCATCATTTTGCATACATCCTTGCATTAACAAGAGTACTTAGGACTTGTTTAATTGTTCTGCTTTATCATTACTGCTTGATTGAACTGATAACATGTTAACCAGTGCTTTATTGTTCCACTGAGTTTATCACTCACTCCCACGTTCTGGGGCGGTGTTAAACACCCACCAGACTCTGTCTTAGGTTCTGATGTTGCAGATGTGGATGTGACTTCTGAGGCAGAGTGGGAGATGGATGATGATGAGGCTGCTTTCTCTTATATGCAGTTTTTGGACGGGTTCTAGCGAGCCATGTTCTGATGCGCGAGATGCTGGGATTATTTTGGGATTTAAATGATGTAAGTTGATACTTATAATTTTGTTAAGTAACACTTTCAATACAACCTGGTTTGTATATGTACTTCAGGGATTTACACTTGTACACATATATTTCTATAAGTCTTCCGCTTGCTTTCTTCACTTATCCCTGAATTATATCTGTGTTTTGGCTTAATCTATTTCATGTTTTATGCACTAATACAGTCCACATACATCCATCATTAAATATGTTGCATAGGTGATTTTTTGGAACTTGGGAGCTGAGTTATGCTCGACCCCCGAATTTCAGGGCGTTACAACCTATAACCTTAACCTAAACCTAAACATATAACCTTAACCTTAACATATAACCTTAACCTAAACGTAAACCTAAACCAAAACCTATAACCTAAACCAATTCTCAAATCCCTAAACGTAAACCTAAACATATAACCTAAACCTATTCTCAAATCCCTAAACCTAAACCTAAACCTTAATGTATTCTCAAATCCCTAAACCTAAACTTACACATAATCCTAATCTCAACTCCCTAACCTAAACCTAAACCTAAACTTGAAAACCTAAACCTAAACCCGATCCCGAACCCGAACCCGATTTCCTAAACTTAAACCTTACCTATTCTCAATTCCCTAAACCAATAGATTATAACCTAAACCGAAACCTAAACCTAAACCATAACCTAAACCGAAACCTAAACCTAAACCTAAAACCTAAATGTATTCTCAAATCCCTAAACCAAAAACCTAAATGTATTCTCAAATCCCTAAACCTAAACCTATACCTAATCCTAATCTCAACTCCCTAACCTAAACCAAAACCTAAACTTGAAAACCCAAACCTAAACCCGATCCTGAACCCGAACCCGATTTCTGAAACCTAAACATTAACCTATTCTCAAATCCCTAAACCTATACTTATAACCTAAACCTAAACCTAAACCTAAACCTTAACCTAAACCTATAACCTATAACCTTAACCTAAACCTAAACCTAAACCTAAACCTGTAACCTATAACCTAAACCGAAACCTAAAACCTAAATGTAATCTCAAATCCTTAAACCTAAACCTACACCTAATCCAAATCACAACTCCCTAACCTAAACCTGAACTTAAATTTGAAAATCCAAACCTAAAACTGACACCAAACCAGAACCCGATTTCCTAAACCTAAACATTAACCTATTCTCAATTCCCTAAACCTATATCTTATAACCCAAACCTTAACCTAAACCTAAACCTAAATCTATAACCTACAACCTTAACCTAAACCTAAACCTGTAACTGATAACCTAATCCTAAACCTAAAACCCAAATGTATTCTCAAATCCTTAAACCTAAACCGACACCTAATCCTAATCTCAACTCCCTAACCTAAACCTAAACTTAAACTTGAAAACCCAAACCTAAACCCGAGCCCGAACTCGAACCCGATTTCCTAAACCTAAACCTAAACCTATTCTCAATTCCCTAAACCTATATCTTATAACCTAAACCTAAACCTAAACCTAAACCTAAACCTATAACCTATAACCTTAACCTAACCTAAACCTAAACCTGTAACCTATAACCTAAACCTAAACCTAAAACCTAAATGTATTCTCAAATCCTCAAACCTAAACCTACACCTAATCCTAACCTCAACTCCCTAACCTAAACCTAAACTTAAACTTGAAAACCAAAACCTAAACCCGATCCCAAACCCGAACCCGATTTCCTAAACCAAAACCTTAACCTATTCTCAATTCCCTAAACATATAGCTTATAACCGAAACCTAAGCCTAAACCTAAACCTTAACCTAAACCTAAACCTAAACCTAAACCTGTAACCTATAACCTAAACCTAAACCTAAAACCTAAATCTATTCTCAAATCCCTAAGCCTAAACCTACACCTAATCCAAATCTCAACTCCCAAACCTAAACCTAAACCTCAACGGGAAAACTAAAACCTAAACACGATCCCAAACCGAACCCGATTCCCTAAACATAAACCTTAACCTATTCTCAATTCCCTAAACATATAGCTTATAACCTAAACCAAAAACTTAACCTAAACCGAAACCTAAACCAATAACCTATAACCTAAACCTAAACCTAAACCTAAAACCTAAATGTATTCTCAAAACCCTAAACCTAATCCTATACCTAATCCTAATCTCAACTCCCTAACCTAAACCTAAACCTAAACTTGCAAACCCAAACCTAAACCCGATCCTGAACCCGAACCCGATTTCCTAAACCTAAACATTAACCTATTCTCAATTCCCTAAACCTATATCTTATAACCTAAACTTAAACCTATAACTTATAACCTTAACCTAAACCTAAACCGAAACCTATAACCTATAACCTAAACCAAAACCTAAAACCTAAATGTATTCTCAAATCCTTAAACCTAAACCTACACCTAATCCTAATCACAACTCCCTAACCTAAACCTAAACTTAAACTTGAAAACACAAACCTAAACACGATCCCGAACCCGAACCCGAATTCTTAAACCTAAACATTAACCTATTCTCAATTCACTAAACCTATATCTTATAACCTAAACCTAAACATAAACCTAAGCCTTAACCTAAACCTAAACTTGTAAGTGCTATAGTTTATATCCCTGATTGTTGTCAAATTTGTGGTGCCAAAATCTCTGTTATACATAACTTGCATAAGTGAAGCTCTCTCAAGGATCAACATACATGAACAAGCTAAGCTCACATCAAGCAAAGCTCTCAAGTACAAGACTCAGGATCTTGAATGAAAGAACTGATCACAAGACAAGACTCTTGAATGCAAGAACTGCTCACAAGACTCAAGCTGAACTCAAGACTCAAGTTGAAAGTCAAGCTGAACTCAAGACTCAAGCTGAAACTCAAGCCACTTTCATGATTGAGCTACTTCAAGGTTTAGTCTACATCAAGACTTCAAGGCTCATTCTTCATGGTCTCTTGTTTCAATGTCCATACTTCATGATTGAGGTTTGTTTGACCATAGGATGACCTTAGAAGTAGGTCATTTCGGATACATAAGTCGAATGTTATTTTACATGTGATTGGTCTGTTCTTCGACTAGTCCTAGGGCTTCTTCGACTAGTCCTAGACTTGCTTCGACCAGTCTAAGAAAATCCTCGACCAGTCGTAAGTTTGTTACAAATTCCGGATAAAATCTGTTAGCCTTCGACTAGTCCTGGAATCTGTTCGACCAGTCGTAGGAACAGTGTTTCTGCATCTTCGACCAGTCGTAGAATCTACGACTCGAAGTCCAGCGAACCTTTGCAGGACCTACGACCAGTCGAAGGAAACCTACGACCAGTCGTAGGAGAGCTACGACCAGTCGTAGAACGGTCAGAGCAAATCCCGCCGGATTTTTCAAATATCTGTTAGAGCTTCGACTAGTCGAAGAGCACTCTAGACCAGTCGAAGACCCGATCTTCTCACCTATAAATAGAGCACGAATCTCAAAAGAAATCATCGATTTAATTATAGTATTCAAGCCAATCTTCGTCGAACTTCTGAGAGATAATTTTGTGCTCCATCTAAGCTAAGTGTGCTTATTTAATATCTTCTTTCCTTAGCTTTATTTTAATTGATTTTGTTTCTTATATTCCAATCTGATTTGATAAAGAGGAATTGTTATTCCCTTTCTTTGGAATCAAAATCAATTAAGGCAAGCCCTGTTTGGTTTAATTTAAAATCAATTAGATCTAGAACCATTGTAATCGAGTACTGGACATTGAACTTGGACATTCAATCATCTACTTTGATTTGGTTCTACCGGGCTGCTACAACGAAGAAGATATTCAGGTATTTTACATATTGTAAATTCCTTTCTATTATTTTGGTTTCTTTCAAGATTTGCCAGAAAAATCTTGTTATATTGGTTATCTGAGGAGAGCCAGAAAACTCAGAAGTGGGGTTTTTTAATTGTGTAAGCCCACATACAAAGACACAATTGTAAGGGTTTTGGGTGAACCTGGGAAAACCTATCTTTAGTGAACGCTAATATCCCCTGTGTGAGGATATTAGGAGTGGAGTAGCTTTTTGTGTGGCTGTTGGATAACAGTTGGTGAACACACAAGCGAACCACTATAAATCCTTTGAGTTGTGGTTGATTGATTTATTCTTTTAATTGTTTTTATTCTTTTTGTGGGATGTATGTATGGTGGTGAATGTTGTAATTATTTCAAGCTTTGTGAGAATGTTGTAATAGCTTAGAATTTACTTTCTGCTATTCCTTTATAAGCTTGTTTTTCAATTTCATTTGAAAGTTGTTCCAGCAAGGTTGCCCTGCCATTTTTATGGTGTATGGCTGTCCCTAGAACAATACATCTTTAATTACAAGTTATTTCAATTCAGTTCATATTTGTTTTTGTATTCCTCTTCGATTTGAGACTTGATACAAAGACCTTTCTAGAAATAAGGTTGTCCTACCATAAACTCTGTTTTGGTGTAAGGTTGTCCTTAGAATAACGTTTGTATCAACCTCTCAAGATCTGAATTTTGAGGTTGTTTTTCTTTCCTGCATTATTATTTAATTTGGCTATCATTTTCTTTATTATTCCGCTGTTATAAGTTTTTATTTGGCATTGTCCTATTCACCCCCCCTCTAGGACATATAGCTTGGCCTTTTCAAGTGGTATCAGAGCCTAATAGCTCCTTTTAATTCTTGGATTTAATTCCTGAGCTAACGATTTAAGCTATTTAAGATGTCAAATTTTGATAGCCTTTCAGTCACTAGGCCTCCACCCTTTGATGGCTCCAACTATGCTTATTGGAAAGCCAGAATGAGGATCTTCCTCAAATCAATGGATGAAAATGTGTGGCAAGCCACAGTGACTGAATGGAATCCTCCTATCATGGAAGTTACTGGGGTTGATGGTTCAAAGTCTATGAAAACCACACCATATTACCAATGGACCACCCTTCAGAAAAGTGAGAGTAGTGCAAATGCTAAAGCACTAAATGCAATTACTTGCGCACTATCACCGGATGAGTTCAAAAGAATCATTTCCTGTGATACTGCAAAGCAAGCTTGGGATACATTAGAAATGACACACGAGGGTACTACAATTGTCAAAAAATCTAAAGTCCAACTCCTCACAACCAGATTTGAAGAAATTCATATGGAGGAAAATGAGATGTTTATGGACTTTTACACTAGATTGAATGACATTGTAAACTCAATGTGGGGTCTTGGCGATAAAATCCTAGAAAGTAAAGTATGTGCAAAAATATTACGCTCACTTCCTGAACGGTTCAATTCTAAAGTAACCGCAATCCAGGAACTTCGTGATACGGATAATATGAGGGTTGAAGAACTAGTTGGTTCTCTACAAACCTACGAGTTAAACTTTAAAGCTCCTAAAGGTAAATCTATCGCTCTAAAATCTTCTAAATGTAGTTCAGAAGAAAATTCTGATTCAGAAGATGACATGGCTCTTTTAGCTAAAAAATTTTACAAAATTTTCAAAAGCAAGAAAAGAGTTGATTTTCAAAAATCAAATGACAAAAAGAAGTTTAGACCCAAATCTCAAAAATCTTTGAAAGATAGTCAATGTTACAACTGTCTAGAATATGGGCACTTAGCAAATAGATGTCCTAAAAGGGACAAACCCAAGAAGAAGGGTATGTTGGCTACATGGGATGAATCATCTGATTCTGAAGGTTCTTCTGAATCAGAAGATTCTGAAACCGAGTCGGGCAATGAGGTCAAAGCTCTTATGACTCTAGCCAAATTCACATTTTCAGATAATGACTCTACAAGTGAAGAAAATCTGAATAGTGAATGTGAAAATGAAGATGATCTTCAAGATGCTTACAATGCCCTATATAAGGAAAGTTGTAAAATTGCTGTCAAACTTAAACTTCAAAAAGAAAAGTTTTCTAAACTCAAAAATTGTTTTGAATCACTTGTCTTAGAAAAATCACAAATTTCAGATAATTTTGAAAAATCAAAATGCGATTTGGAATTTAAAAACTCTCAAATTGTTGATTTAAAATCTGAAATTGAGAAACTTAATGAAGTATCTTCTCTTCTGAGTTTAAAGGACACATGGAAATATGCCCAAGGTGATCCAAAGTTAGAAAAATTGTTATCCGGATCAAGAAAATGTGGCGATCGATCCGGGTTGGGCTATGATAAAAATCAACCTCCTAAACAAAAGTATACTCCTCCTATGTTTGTTAAAGGAGAGTCCTCAAACTCAAAAGGGAAAAGTACTTATCAAGATTTTTCTAAAAATTCAAAAACTTTTCAAAAACCTAGAAACAGCCATGTCAACTTTAATCAGAATCGAAATCCACTAGCTGAAAAGATAGTTGATTTACTCAAGGAGCTATTAAAATCTAACTCTATAGGTCATTCCTACAAGTATACACAAAAGAAGACCAACTATGTTCCTAAACCCAAAACAGTTATGAAATGGGTTCCTAAAGTCACCTGCTTGGTTGCTCACACCGCTTTCAAAGCAACAAGTCATTCAAAGTGGTACCTAGACAGTGGATGCTCCAGGCATATGACAGGTGACAAAGCTTTATTCACCGATCTGAAAGATATGACTGATGGGTCAGTCACATTTGGTGATGGTAGCAACTGCAAGATAATAGGCCAAGGTACGGTTCAACTTTTTAATCTTCCTGTGTTTAAAAATGTTTTATACGTTGAAGGTCTAAAGCACAACTTGCTTAGTATATCACAAATATGTGATAATAACCATAATGTTCGGTTTTCTAATCAAAGCTGTGAGATATTAAATAATAAGGGTTCTGTAATATTAATTGGACGTAGAACGTCTGAAAATTGCTATATTATTAGTGAATCCAGCTCATCTAATCAAACATGTTACATGGTCCATACAGACGAGACTGACTTATGGCACAAACGTCTTGGACATGTACATTATCGAAATTTATATCGATTGAGCAAACGAGAACTTGTAAGAGGTTTACCCAAACTTCAGAAATTAGATAAAATATGTGGTGAGTGCCAGATAGGCAAACAAACAAAGAACTCACACAAAAAGGTGAATTCAAATACCACATCAAGACCACTCGAACTTCTCCACATGGATCTGATAGGACCTACCAGAACAGAAAGTCGAGGTGGGAAAAAGTACATCTTGGTAATAGTTGATGACTTTACCAGATTCACTTGGGTAGTCTTCTTAAGGGATAAATCAAACCCTTGAAGAAGTAAGAAAAGTTCTCAAAAGGATTCAAACTGAAAAATCCTCTCAAATCAGTAAAATTCGTAGTGATCATGGATCTGAATTTGAGAATAGCAATTTTGAGAAGTTCTGTACCGACCAAGGAATATTACATGAATTCTCTGCTCCCAAAACTCCACAACAAAATGGAATTGTAGAAAGGAAGAATAGGGTGCTTCAAGAAATGGCTAATGTCATGTTGAATAGCATGAAGCTCTCTAAAAATCTTTGGGTTGAAGCACAACACAACTTGCTATATTATTAACCGAGTCTACACAAAAAAAGATAATAATAAGACGGCTTACGAATTGTGGTTCAATAAAAAGCCTACTGTTAAATACTTTCGAGTTTTTGGCAGCAAGTGCTATATTTTACGTGATCGTGAAAA
This sequence comes from Magnolia sinica, assembly GCF_029962835.1. Taxonomy (NCBI): domain Eukaryota; kingdom Viridiplantae; phylum Streptophyta; class Magnoliopsida; order Magnoliales; family Magnoliaceae; genus Magnolia; species Magnolia sinica. The sequence continues at coordinate 21,632 of NW_026682809.1, read as the reverse complement.
TTTGGGAAAGTTCGATACGAAGAGTGATGAAGGTATTTTTCTAGGATACTCTTTAAACAGTCGAGCTTATAGGGTCCTGAACAAAAGGACTGGTGTGATTCAAGAATCCATTAATGTTGTCATTGATGATCATTTAAACACACCAACTTCTAATTCAGATAATGATGAAGTACTAATCATTGATAAACCTGATACTTCATCAAATCAAACTGATTCTGAGTTGAGGACTGTTAAAGATCATCCAACCACACAAATTCTTGGAAACCCTCTCACTGGTGTTCGCACCCGTAGACAACTTGAGGATATATGTAATTATGTATGTTTTACATCCCAAATTGAACCATCTAACGTAAAAGAAGCGCTTACTGATGAGAACTGGATTGTTGCGATGCAAGATGAACTCAACCAATTCATAAGAAATGATGTTTGGTATCTCGTACCAAGACCTAAAGATAAACACATCATTAGAACAAAATGGATTTTCAAAAATAAGTCTGACGAATGTGGAAATATAATTAGAAACAAGGCTAGACTGGTGGTACAAGGTTATACTCAAATTGAAGGGATTGATTTCGATGAAACCTTTGCACCAGTAGCACGTCTTGAATCTATCAGACTATTTATATCCATTGCATGTTTTAAAAAGATAAAGATCTATCAGATGGATGTGAAAAGTGCTTTTCTAAATGGCGATTTACATGAAGAAGTCTATGTTGAACAGCCAATGGGATTTGAAGATTCCAAAAATACTGATCATGTATATCGGCTTAAAAAGGCACTTTATGGATTAAAACAAGCACCTAGGGCATGGTATGAGAAACTAACAAAATTTCTTTTAACTCATAATTTTCAAATGGGATCTGTTGATAAAACTCTGTTTGTTAAAAAACATAATGATCATATCTTAATGGTACAGATTTATGTTGATGATATCATTTATGGATCAACTTGTACTAACTTGACTACTGAGTTTGCAGATTTGATGAAATCACAGTTTGAAATGAGCATGGTTGGGGAATTGACTTATTTCCTTGGATTGCAAGTAAAGCAACAACCTGAAGGAATATTCATTTCTCAATCTAAGTATGCCTTGAATCTAATCAAGAGATTTGGATTTGAGAATGGCAAGAATTTCGATACTCCTATGAGTACTACCCTGAAACTATCAAAAGACTCTAATGGTAAAAATGTTGACTCAAAACTTTATCGGAGTATGATTGGTAGTTTGTTATATCTAACTGCTAGTAGACCTGATATTTCTCTAAGTGTTGGTATTTGCGCAAGATATCAATCTGATCCAAAAGAATCTCACTTGATTGCTGTCAAGCGAATTATTAGATATGTCGCAAGTACTGTAAATCTCGGTCTCTGGTATCCTCATGAAACCAATGTTCAATTAGCTGGGTACTCGGATGCTGACTGGGCTGGTAATCTAGATGATAGAAAATCAACCAGTGGTGGTTGTTTTTTTATTGGAAATTGTCTAGTTTCCTGGTTTAGTAAGAAATAAAATTCTATATCACTTTCAACAGCTGAAGCTGAGTATATCGCAGCTGGTAATGCATGTACACAGCTTGTTTGGATGCAACGAATGCTAAGTGATTATGGAATTAAACAGGATTCTATGTTATTACATTGTGATAATTCCAGTGCGATAAATATTTCAAAAAATCCTATTCAGCATTCTCGTACTAAGCATATTGACATTAGATTTCATTATATAAGGGAATTAGTAGAAGAAAAAGTTATATCTCTAGAATATATTCCTACTGAAGATCAACGTGCTGATATTTTCACAAAACCTCTTGATAAAAGCAGGTTCAAAAAGATAAAATTTGATCTTGGCATGTGCATTTTAAATTGATAATTTATGCCTTCTTGTATATTATTGTATATATTTGCTAGATTAAATTTCAATTTTTGTGTATATTGCAAGATATTGAATTTTTGGGGTTTGTACGACCAGTCGTGAGTATACACGACCAGTCGTACTACGACCGGTCGTAGATACCCACGACCAGTCGTGGAGCACGGGTTTCACTTGAAATTGGAGATTTTTCACTTTCTTCCTCATTTCTTCTTTCTTCTCCTTGGAGCCGAACTTCGACTCGTCGAACCCATCCTTCAAGTTCTTCAAGGTTAGTGTTCCAAATCCATTTTTCTTGCATATTTGTGTCAAGATTGCTTCCTTTTCTCTCTTGAAGCTTTCTATCTTGAAAATCATTAAGATTTGGGGTTGAGATTTTGAAAAATCTGTTTTGAGCAAACCCTCTTCTCAATCCTTTGCAACTTCTTTATTCCTTTAAATCCTTGTTGCAAATGGCTTCTAGAGGTAAGAAAACTACTTCACGTGGTCCTTCTTCTTCCTCCAGATCTACCCCTATATCTAAACGTCATCTTCTTGTTCCCAATGATGATCCATCATTTGTTAAGGACATTAGATCTCGTAAGGTTATCGTTGAACATCCTGTTGATGTCAATCATATTGCTCCATTTGACATCCTTCCTATGCTTGAAGCTGTAGGTTGGACTAACTTATTGCATTGGGGTGGGCCTGCATACTGGTCCATTGCCCAATCCATGTTTTCATGTATTAGTGCATTTTCACAGGATAATTTAACTTTTCAAATTTCTACTAGAGAAGGGCCATTTGACGTTGATCGTCATTTAATTTCAGCCCTTATGGAAATTCCTGTGAATGATGAGGGTATTCCAATTCATAATTTAACTAATAAACCCTCAATGGCTGAAAAACGCATGCTCACTAGAGACTTGTGTAATATGGATGTTCAATGGACTCAAAAAGGGAATGCGCTCCCCGCAAGGTATTTGTTACCCAAATACAGAATTCTTCACAGAATCTTTGTGTCTAATTTATATCCTCGATCGGGTAATAAATCTGATTTAACTTCATTTATGGTTCGTGTTATCCATGCTATCTCAAATGGTACTCAGATTTGTTTACCTTCCTTAATCTGTCATTTCATTCTTCAGTTTCGCCTCCATCCTGGTCATAGTGACATTCCATTTGCATACTTTATGACTGTATTGGCTACTCATATGTTAGTCGATATGCCTGTTGATGAAGCACCTATCCATCATCTGATCTTCAACAATACAAATATTAATAAGATGAAGTTGGATCTGCTTCCTGAACAAGGTGGTGGTGGTGGTGGTGGTCCTGAAGAAGCTGGTGTTGATATTAATATGGATGATATTTTTGAGGAACTGGATTCTGACTCTGCTAATGATCCAGATTTTGTACCATCCGATGTTGATGCACGTCTGAGTGCATTAGAAGGTAGAGTTGAGGATATAAATGTTAAGTTGGAAAACATGTCTGTTGCTCATGATTTGCAATTCAAGTATATGCGCAAATATCTTAGGCGCTTGAACAAAGGCATGCACCAACTTGATCCTTCTATTCCTGCTCCATCTTCAAGTTCTAATTCTGACTAGTTTCTATGAGACTTTTGGTATGTAATAACTTTATTACTTTGCTCTTGTTTGATTGAGTTTGAGTTGGATTCTATGCTGGATATTTGTTTTTCATGTAATATTTATGCTGGATATCTGTGATGCTATCTTGAGTATCTCTATGACTCTTTTGCTATACTCTATTTCCTCCTCATGTTTACTCTCCTTCCTTTATTTAGTTCTCCTTTGTCATATTGTGACAAAAAGGGGGAGAATGGTTTGTTGTTAATGTGATTGTGAGAGGAGTAGCATTGGTTATGTTACTCAGGGGGAGTGGGGTGTCAAGAAGAATATATGTTTGATCTTGTTTCTTGTTGAATGTTGAAACTGGTTGAATGTTAAATGTTGATTATTGATTTGCATGTATTAACCAGTTGTTTTACTTTTGTTTGGTTATGTGTTTTGTCACTAATTTGACAAAGGGGGAGATTGTAAGTGCTATAGTTTATATCCCTGTTTGTTGTCAAATTTGTGGTGCCAAAATCACTGTTATGTTATATATAACCTGCTTTTATCAAGAGGTTTTGTGAAAATATCAGCACGTTGATCATCAGTAGGAATATATTCTAGAGATATAACTTTTTCTTCTACTAATTCCCTTATATAATGAAATCTAATGTCAATATGCTTAGTACGAGAATGCTGAATAGGATTTTTTGAAATATTTATCGCACTGGAATTATCACAATGTAATAACATAGAATCCTGTTTAATTCCATAATCACTTAGCATTCGTTGCATCCAAACAAGCTGTGTACATGCATTACCAGCTGCAATATACTCAGCTTCAGCTGTTGAAAGTGATATAGAATTTTGTTTCTTACTAAACCAGGAAACTAGACAATTTCCAATAAAAAAACAACCACCACTGGTTGATTTTCTATCATCTAGATTACCAGCCCAGTCAGCATCCGAGTACCCAGCTAATTGAACATTGGTTTCATGAGGATACCAGAGACCGAGATTTACAGTACTTGCGACATATCTAATAATTCACTTGACAGCAATCAAGTGAGATTCTTTTGGATCAGATTGATATCTTGCGCAAATACCAACACTTAGAGAAATATCAAGTCTACTAGCAGTTAGATATAACAAACTACCAATCATACTCCGATAAAGTTTTGAGTCAACATTTTTACCATTAGAGTCTTTTGATAGTTTCAGGGTAGTACTCATAGGAGTATCGAAATTCTTACCATTCTCAAATCCAAATCTCTTGATTAGATTCAAGGCATACTTAGATTGAGAAATGAATATTCCTTCAGATTGTTGCTTTACTTGCAATCCAAGGAAATAAGTCAATTCCCCAACCATGCTCATTTCAAACTGTGATTTCATCAAATCTGCAAACTCAGTAGTCAAGTCAGTACAAGTTGATCCATAAATGATATCATCAACATAAATCTGTACTATTAAGATATGATCATTTTGTTTTTTAACAAACAGAGTTTTATCAACAGATCCCATTTGAAAATTATGAGTTAAAAGAAATTTCGTTAGTTTCTCATACCATGCCCTAGGTGCTTGTTTTAATCCATAAAGTGCCTTTTTAAGCCGATACACATGATCAATATTTTTGGAATCTTCAAATCCCATTGGCTGTTCAACATAGACTTCTTCATGTAAATCGCCATTTAGAAAAGCACTTTTTACATCCATCTGATAGATCTTTATCTTTTTAAAACATGCAATGGATATAAATAGTCTGATAGATTCAAGACGTGCTACTGGTGCAAAGGTTTCATCGAAATCAATCCCTTCAATTTGAGTATAACCTTGTACCACCAGTCTAGCCTTGTTTCTAATTATATTTCCACATTCGTCAGACTTATTTTTGAAAATCCATTTTGTTCTAATGATGTGTTTATCTTTAGGTCTTGGTACGAGATACCAAACATCATTTCTTATGAATTGGTTGAGTTCATCTTGCATCGCAACAATCCAGTTCTCATCAGCAAGAGCTTCTTTTACGTTAGATGGTTCAATTTGGGATGTAAAACATACATAATTACATATATCCTCAAGTTGTCTACGGGTGCGAACACCGGTGAGAGGGTTTCCAAGAATTTGTGTGGTTGGATGATCTTTAACAGTCCTCAACTCAGAATCAGTTTGATTTGATGAAGTATCGGGTTTATCAATGATTAGTACTTCATCATTATCTGAATTAGAAGTTGGTGTGTTTAAATGATCATCAATGACAACATTAATGGATTCTTGAATCACACCAGTCCTTTTGTTCAGAACTCTATAAGCTCGACTGTTTAAAGAGTATCCTAGAAAAATACCTTCATCACTCTTCGTATCGAACTTTCCCAAATTTTCACGATCACGTAAAATATAGCACTTGCTGCCAAAAACTCGAAAGTATTTAACAGTAGGCTTTTTATTGAACCACAATTCGTAAGCCGTCTTATTATTATCTTTTTTTGTGTAGACTCGGTTAATAATATAGCAAGCTGTGTTGACTGCTTCAGCCCAAAGATTTTTAGAGAGCTTCATGCTATTCAACATGACATTAGCCATTTCTTGAAGCACCCTATTCTTCCTTTCTACAATTCCATTTTGTTGTGGAGTTTTGGGAGCAGAGAATTCATGTAATATTCCTTGGTCGGTACAGAACTTCTCAAAATTGCTATTCTCAAATTCAGATCCATGATCACTACGAATTTTACTGATTTGAGAGGATTTTTCAGTTTGAATCCTTTTGAGAACTTTTCTTACTTCTTCAAGGGTTTCAGATTTATCCCTTAAGAAGACTACCCAAGTGAATCTGGTAAAGTCATCAACTATTACCAAGATGTACTTTTTCCCACCTCGACTTTCTGTTCTGGTAGGTCCTATCAGATCCATGTGGAGAAGTTCGAGTGGTCTTGATGTGGTATTTGCATTCACCATTTTGTGTGAGTTCTTTGTTTGTTTGCCTATCTGGCACTCACCACATATTTTATCTAATTTCTGAAGTTTGCTCAATCGATATAGATTTCGATAATGTACATGTCCAAGACGTTTGTGCCATAAATCAGTCTCGTCTGTATGGACCATGTAACATGTTTGATTAGATGAGCTGGATTCGCTAATAATATAGCAATTTTCAGACGTTCTACGTCCAGTTAATATTACAGAACCCTTATTATTTAGTATTTCACAGCTTTGATTAGAAAACCGAACATTATGGTTATTATCACATATTTGTGATATACTAAGCAAGTTGTGCTTTAGGCCTTCAACATATAAAACATTTTTAAACACTGGAAGATTAAAAAGTTGAACCGTACCTTGGCCTAAAATCTTGCAGTTGCTTCCATCACCAAATGTGACTGAACCATCAGTCATATCTTTCAGATCGGTGAATAAGGCTTTGTCACCTGTCATATGCCTGGAGCATCCACTGTCTAGGTACCACTTTGAATGACTTGTTGCTTTGAAAGCGGTGTGAGCAACCAAGCAGGTGACTTTAGGAACCCATTTCATAACTGTTTTGGGTTTAGGAACATAGTTGGTCTTCTTTTGTGTATACTTGTAGGAATGACCTATAGAGTTAGATTTTAATAGCTCCTTGAGTAAATCAACTATCTTTTCAGCTAGTGGATTTTGATTCTGATTAAAGTTGACATGGCTGTTTCTAGGTTTTTGAAAAGTTTTTGAATTTTTAGAAAAATCTTGATAAGTATTTTTCCCTTTTGAGTTTGAGGACTCTCCTTTAACAAACATAGGAGGAGTATACTTTTGTTTAGGAGGTTGATTTTTATCATAGCCCAACCCGGATCGATCGCCACATTTTCTTGATCCGGATAACAATTTTTCTAACTTTGGATCACCTTGGGCATATTTCCATGTGTCCTTTAAACTCAGAAGAGAGGAAACTTCAGTTTTAAGTTTCTCAATTTCAGATTTTAAATCAACAATTTGAGAGTTTTTAAATTCCAAATCGCATTTTGATTTTTCAAAATTATCTGAAATTTGTGATTTTTCTAAGACAAGCGATTCAAAACAATTTTTGAGTTTAGAAAACTTTTCTTTTTGAAGTTTAAGTTTGACAGCAATTTTACAACTTTCCTTATATAGGGCATTGTAAGCATCTTGAAGATCATCTTCATTTTCACATTCACTATTCAGATTTTCTTCACTTGTAGAGTCATTATCTGAAAATGTGAATTTGGCTAGAGTCATAAGAGCTTTGACCTCATTGCCCGACTCAGTTTCAGAATCTTCTGATTCAGAAGAACCTTCAGAATCAGATGATTCATCCCATGTAGCCAACATACCCTTCTTCTTGGGTTTGTCCCTTTTAGGACATCTATTTGCTAAGTGCCCATATTCTAGACAGTTGTAACATTGACTATCTTTCAAAGATTTTTGAGATTTGGGTCTAAACTTCTTTTTGTCATTTGATTTTTGAAAATCAACTCTTTTCTTGCTTTTGAAAATTTTGTAAATTTTTTTAGCTAAAAGAGCCATGTCATCTTCTGAATCAGAATTTTCTTCTGAACTACATTTAGAAGATTTTAGAGCGAAAGATTTACCTTTAGAAGCTTTAAAGTTTAACTCGTAGGTTTGTAGAGAACCAACTAGTTCTTCAACCCTCATATTATCCGTATCACGAAGTTCCTGGATTGCGGTTACTTTAGAATTGAACCGTTCAGGAAGTGAGCATAATATTTTTGCACATACTTTACTTTCTGGGATTTTATCGCCAAGACCCCACATTGAGTTTACAATGTCATTCAATCTAGTGTAAAAGTCCATAAACATCTCATTTTCCTCCATATGAATTTCTTCAAATCTGGTTGTGAGGAGTTGGACTTTAGATTTTTTGACAATTGTAGTACCCTCGTGTGTCATTTCTAATGTATCCCAAGCTTGCTTTGCAGTATCACAAGAAATGATTCTTTTGAACTCATCCGGTGATAGTGCGCAAGTAATTGCATTTAGTGCTTTAGCATTTGCACTACTCTCACTTTTCTGAAGGGTGGTCCATTGGTAATATGGTGTGGTTTTCATAGACTTTGAACCATCAACCCCAGTAACTTCCATGATAGGAGGATTCCATTCAGTCACTGTGGCTTGCCACACATTTTCATCCATTGATTTGAGGAAGATCCTCATTCTGGCTTTCCAATAAGCATAGTTGGAGCCATCAAAGGGTGGAGGCCTAGTGACTGAAAGGCTATCAAAATTTGACATCTGAATAGCTTAAATCGTTAGCTCAGGAATTAAATCCAAGAATTAAAAGGAGCTATTAGGCTTTGATACCACTTGAAAAGGCCAAGCTATATGTCCTAGAGGGGGGGTGAATAGGACAATGCCAAATAAAAACTTATAACAGCGGAATAATAAAGAAAATGATAGCCAAATTAAATAATAATGCAGGAAAGAAAAACAACCTCAAAATTCAGATCTTGAGAGGTTGATACAAACGTTATTCTAAGGACAACCTTACACCAAAAACAGAGTTTATGGTAGGACAACCTTATTTCTAGAAAGGTCTTTGTATCAAGTCTCAAATCGAAGAGGAATACAAAAACAAATATGAACTGAATTGAAATAACTTGTAATTAAAGATGTATTGTTCTAGGGACAGCCATACACCATAAAAATGGCAGGGCAACCTTGCTGGAACAACTTTCAAAATGAAATTGAAAAACAAGCTTATAAAGGAATAGCAGAAAATAAATTCTAAGCTATTACAACATTCTCACAAAGCTTGAAATAATTACAACATTCACCACCATACATACATCCCACAAAAAGAATAAAAACAATTAAAAGAATAAATCAATCAACCACAACTCAAAGGATTTATAGTGGTTCGCCTGTGTGTTCACCAACTGTTATCCAACAGCCACACAAAAAGCTACTCCACTCCTAATATCCTCACACAGGGGATATTAGCGTTCACTAAAGATAGGTTTTCCCAGGTTCACCCAAAACCCTTACAATTGTGTCTTTGTATGTGGGCTTACACAATTAAAAAAACCCCCACTTCTGAGTTTTCCTGGCTCTCCTCAGATAACCAATATAACAAGATTTTTCTGGCAAATCTTGAAAGAAACCAAAATAATAGAAAGGAATTTACAATATGTAAAATACCTGAATATCTTCTTCGTTGTAGCAGCCCGGTAGAACCAAATCAAAGTAGATGATTGAATGTCCAAGTTCAATGTCCAGTACTCGATTACAATGGTTCTAGATCTAATTGATTTTAAATTAAACCAAACAGGGCTTGCCTTAATTGATTTTGATTCCAAAGAAAGGGAATAACAATTCCTCTTTATCAAATCAGATTGGAATATAAGAAACAAAATCAATTAAAATAAAGCTAAGGAAAGAAGATATTAAATAAGCACACTTAGCTTAGATGGAGCACAAAATTATCTCTCAGAAGTTCGACGAAGATTGGCTTGAATACTATAATTAAATCGATGATTTCTTTTGAGATTCGTGCTCTATTTATAGGTGAGAAGATCAGGTCTTCGACTGGTCTAGAGTGCTCTACGACTAGTCGAAGCTCTAACAGATATTTGAAAAATCCGGCGGGATTTGCTCTGACCGTTCTACGACTGGTCGTAGCTCTCCTACGACTGGTCGTAGGTCCTGCAAAGGTTCGCTGGACTTCGAGTCGTAGATTCTACGACTGGTCGAAGATGCAGAAACACTGTTCCTACGACTGGTCGAACAGATTCCAGGACTAGTCGAAGGCTAACAGATTTTATCCGGAATTTGTAACAAACTTACGACTGGTCGAGGATTTTCTTAGACTGGTCGAAGCAAGTCTAGGACTAGTCGAAGCAGACCTAGGACTAGTCGAAGAACAGACCAATCACATGTAAAATAACATTCGACTTATGTATCCGAAATGACCTACTTCTAAGGTCATCCTATGGTCAAACAAACCTCAATCATGAAGTATGGACATTGAAACAAGAGACCATGAAGAATGAGCCTTGAAGTCTTGATGTAGACTAAACCTTGAAGTAGCTCAATCATGAAAGTGGCTTGAGTTTCAGCTTGAGTCTTGAGTTCAGCTTGACTTTCAACTTGAGTCTTGAGTTCAGCTTGAGTCTTGTGAGCAGTTCTTGCATTCAAGAGTCTTGTCTTGTGATCAGTTCTTTCATTCAAGATCCTGAGTCTTGTACTTGAGAGCTTTGCTTGATGTGAGCTTAGCTTGTTCATGTATGTTGATCCTTGAGAGAGCTTCACTTATGCAAGTTATGTATAACAGAGATTTTGGCACCACAAATTTGACAACAAACAGGGATATAAACTATAGCACTTACAAGTTTAGGTTTAGGTTAAGGCTTAGGTTTATGTTTAGGTTTAGGTTATAAGATATAGGTTTAGTGAATTGAGAATAGGTTAATGTTTAGGTTTAAGAATTCGGGTTCGGGTTCGGGATCGTGTTTAGGTTTGTGTTTTCAAGTTTAAGTTTAGGTTTAGGTTAGGGAGTTGTGATTAGGATTAGGTGTAGGTTTAGGTTTAAGGATTTGAGAATACATTTAGGTTTTAGGTTTTGGTTTAGGTTATAGGTTATAGGTTTCGGTTTAGGTTTAGGTTAAGGTTATAAGTTATAGGTTTAAGTTTAGGTTATAAGATATAGGTTTAGGGAATTGAGAATAGGTTAATGTTTAGGTTTAGGAAATCGGGTTCGGGTTCAGGATCGGGTTTAGGTTTGGGTTTGCAAGTTTAGGTTTAGGTTTAGGTTAGGGAGTTGAGATTAGGATTAGGTATAGGATTAGGTTTAGGGTTTTGAGAATACATTTAGGTTTTAGGTTTAGGTTTAGGTTTAGGTTATAGGTTATTGGTTTAGGTTTCGGATTAGGTTAAGGTTTTGGTTTAGGTTATAAGCTATATGTTTAGGGAATTGAGAATAGGTTAAGGTTTATGTTTAGGGAATCGGGTTCGGTTTGGGATCGTGTTTAGGTTTTAGTTTTCCCGTTGAGGTTTAGGTTTAGGTTTGGGAGTTGAGATTTGGATTAGGTGTAGGTTTAGGCTTAGGGATTTGAGAATAGATTTAGGTTTTAGGTTTAGGTTTAGGTTATAGGTTACAGGTTTAGGTTTAGGTTTAGGTTTAGGTTAAGGTTTAGGTTTAGGCTTAGGTTTAGGTTATAAGCTATATGTTTAGGGAATTGAGAATAGGTTAAGGTTTTGGTTTAGGAAATCGGGTTCGGGTTTGGGATCGGGTTTAGGTTTTGGTTTTCAAGTTTAAGTTTAGGTTTAGGTTAGGGAGTTGAGGTTAGGATTAGGTGTAGGTTTAGGTTTAAGGATTTGAGAATACATTTAGGTTTTAGGTTTAGGTTTAGGTTATAGGTTACAGGTTTAGGTTTAGGTTAGGTTAAGGTTATAGGTTATAGGTTTAGGTTTAGGTTTAGGTTTAGGTTTAGGTTATAAGATATAGGTTTAGGGAATTGAGAATAGGTTAATGTTTAGGTTTAGGAAATCGGGTTCAGGTTCGGGATCGGGTTTAGGTTCGGGTTTTCAAGTTTAAGTTTAGGTTTAGGTTAGGGAGTTGAGATTAGGATTAGGTGTCGGTTTAGGTTTAAGGATTTGAGAATACATTTGGGTTTTAGGTTTAGGATTAGGTTATCAGTTACAGGTTTAGGTTTAGGTTAAGGTTGTAGGTTATAGATTTAGGTTTAGGTTTAGGTTAAGGTTTGGGTTATAAGATATAGGTTTAGGGAATTGAGAATAGGTTAATGTTTAGGTTTAGGAAATCTGGTTCGGGTTCGGGATCGGGTTTAGGTTTGGGAATTTAAGTTCAGGTTTAGGTTAGGGAGTTGTGATTTGGATTAGGTGTAGGTTTAGGTTTAAGGATTTGAGATTACATTTAGGTTTTAGGTTTCGGTTTAGGTTATAGGTTACAAGTTTAGGTTTAGGTTTAGGTTTAGGTTAAGGTTATAGGTTATAGGTTTAGGTTAAGGTTTAGGTTTAGGTTTAGGTTTAGGTTATAAGTATAGGTTTAGGGATTTGAGAATAGGTTAATGTTTAGGTTTCAGAAATCGGGTTCGGGTTCAGGATCGGGTTTAGGTTTGGGTTTTCAAGTTTAGGTTTTGGTTTAGGTTAGGGAGTTGAGATTAGGATTAGGTATAGGTTTAGGTTTAGGGATTTGAGAATACATTTAGGTTTTTGGTTTAGGGATTTGAGAATACATTTAGGTTTTAGGTTTAGGTTTAGGTTTCGGTTTAGGTTATGGTTTAGGTTTAGGTTTCGGTTTAGGTTATAATCTATTGGTTTAGGGAATTGAGTTGCTTTCGCCATGTAAGATATATTAGACGAACCCGATTCGTATTAGAGTTGTCGGCAGTGGTTTGGCCACGAGGAGTGTTTGCGCACTCTATGTCGTTCAACCCAACGTGCGCTCGTGCTAGTCGAGTCTGTCAAGTAACCCGATTGTCCGATGTATGTTCACCATGTATGGACGCTACTGCTTGAATCTAGGGTACCGAGCTTACCAGTGAAATCCTATTAACCATGGTACCTTGATCCGCTAAGACTCATGAGCCGGACATGGTGGTATGGGACACCGTGGTCGAGCTGTCGGCCTCCCTGTAGTGACCAGTGAGCAACCAAACTCGTGAGCCGATTATGGTGGTATGGGACACTATATTCGTGCTGTCGGCCTACATTGATTGGTGACGAGCCCTTTGTAGTGACCTCGAGCATACCTGGATACCGCCGTGAGGTGACGAGCCGAACTGTGGTAATAAAGGTGTGATAGGCGTGCATTGATTGGTGACGAGCCCTTTGCAACGACCTCAACCATATGATCGTATGAGATGCCTAGGACTGACGACCCTAGAATGGATCACTGTTTGGATGGTGATATGAGGAAGGTATCTTAGCTTCCCAATCCTGCTGTATGAAAAGGACTAATAACAACTTGGTAATCATATTCATGCACCGCATTTGCATGTGCTTTGTAGATGTGGCGCACTTTGAGGTGGTGTCATGCGTAACGTAAGATGAAGACGCTGAGGGTGTACGTGTGAGGGCACGCATCATTTTGCATACATCCCTGCATTAACAAGAGTACTTAGGACTTGTTTAATTGTTCTGCTTTATCATTACTGCTTGATTGAACTAATAACATGTTAACCAGTGCCTTATTGTTCCACTGAGTTGATCACTCACTCCCACGTTCTGGGGTGGTGTTAAACACCCACCAGACTCTGTCTTAGGTTCTGATGTTGCAGATGTGGATGCGACTTCTGAGGCAGAGTGGGAGATGGATGATGATGAGGCTGCTTTCTCTTATATGCAGTTTTCAGACGGGTTCTAGCGAGCCTTGTTCTGATGCGCGGGATGCTGGGATTATTTTTGGGATTTAAATGATGTAACTTGATACTTGTAATTTTGTTAAGTAACACTTTCATTACGACCTGGTTTGTATATGTACTTCAGGGATTTACACTTGTACACATATATTTCTATAAGTCTTCCGCTTGCTTTCTTCACTTATCCCTGAATTATATCTGTGTTTTGGCTTAATCTATTCCATGTTTTATGCACTAATACAGTCAACATACATCCATCATTAAATATGTTTCATAATTGATGTTTTGGAACTCGGGAGCTGAGTTATGCTCGACCCCCGAATTTCAGGGCGTTACAACCTATAACCTTAACCTAAACCTAAACATATAACCTTAACCTTAACATATAACCTTAACCTAAACGTAAACCTAAACCAAAACCTATAACCTAAACCAATTCTCAAATCCCTAAACGTAAACCTAAACATATAACCTAAACCTATTCTCAAATCCCTAAACCTAAACCTAAACCTTAATGTATTCTCAAATCCCTAAACCTAAACTTACACATAATCCTAATCTCAACTCCCTAACCTAAACCTAAACCTAAACTTGAAAACCTAAACCTAAACCCGATCCCGAACCCGAACCCGATTTCCTAAACCTAAACATTAACCTATTCTCAATTCCCTAAACCAATAGATTATAACCTAAACCGAAACCTAAACCTAAACCATAACCTAAACCGAAACCTAAACCTAAACCTAAAACCTAAATGTATTCTCAAATCCCTAAACCAAAAACCTAAATGTATTCTCAAATCCCTAAACCTAAACCTATACCTAATCCTAATCTCAACTCCCTAACCTAAACCAAAACCTAAACTTGAAAACCCAAACCTAAACCCGATCCTGAACCCGAACCCGATTTCTGAAACCTAAACATTAACCTATTCTCAAATCCCTAAACCTATACTTATAACCTAAACCTAAACCTAAACCTAAACCTTAACCTAAACCTATAACCTATAACCTTAACCTAAACCTAAACCTAAACCTAAACTTGTAACCTATAACCTAAACCGAAACCTAAAACCTAAATGTAATCTCAAATCCTTAAACCTAAACCTACACCTAATCCAAATCACAACTCCCTAACCTAAACCTGAACTTAAATTTGAAAATCCAAACCTAAAACTGACACCAAACCAGAACCCGATTTCCTAAACCTAAACATTAACCTATTCTCAATTCCCTAAACCTATATCTTATAACCCAAACCTTAACCTAAACCTAAACCTAAATCTATAACCTACAACCTTAACCTAAACCTAAACCTGTAACTGATAACCTAATCCTAAACCTAAAACCCAAATGTATTCTCAAATCCTTAAACCTAAACCGACACCTAATCCTAATCTCAACTCCCTAACCTAAACCTAAACTTAAACTTGAAAACCCGAACCTAAACCCGATCCCGAACCTGAACCCGATTTCCTAAACCTAAACATTAACCTATTCTCAATTCCCTAAACCTATATCTTATAACCTAAACCTAAACCTAAACCTAAACCTAAACCTATAACCTATAACCTTAACCTAACCTAAACCTAAACCTGTAACCTATAACCTAAACCTAAACCTAAAACCTAAATGTATTCTCAAATCCTTAAACCTAAACCTACACCTAATCCTAACCTCAACTCCCTAACCTAAACCTAAACTTAAACTTGAAAACCAAAACCTAAACCCGATCCCAAACCCGAACCCGATTTCCTAAACCAAAACCTTAACCTATTCTCAATTCCCTAAACATATAGCTTATAACCGAAACCTAAGCCTAAACCTAAACCTTAACCTAAACCTAAACCTAAACCTAAACCTGTAACCTATAACCTAAACCTAAACCTAAAACCTAAATCTATTCTCAAATCCCTAAGCCTAAACCTACACCTAATCCAAATCTCAACTCCCAAACCTAAACCTAAACCTCAACGGGAAAACTAAAACCTAAACACGATCCCAAACCGAACCCGATTCCCTAAACATAAACCTTAACCTATTCTCAATTCCCTAAACATATAGCTTATAACCTAAACCAAAAACTTAACCTAAACCGAAACCTAAACCAATAACCTATAACCTAAACCTAAACCTAAACCTAAAACCTAAATGTATTCTCAAAACCCTAAACCTAAACCTATACCTAATCCTAATCTCAACTCCCTAACCTAAACCTAAACCTAAACTTGCAAACCCAAACCTAAACCCGATCCTGAACCCGAACCCGATTTCCTAAACCTAAACATTAACCTATTCTCAATTCCCTAAACCTATATCTTATAACCTAAACTTAAACCTATAACTTATAACCTTAACCTAAACCTAAACCGAAACCTATAACCTATAACCTAAACCAAAACCTAAAACCTAAATGTATTCTCAAATCCTTAAACCTAAACCTACACCTAATCCTAATCACAACTCCCTAACCTAAACCTAAACTTAAACTTGAAAACACAAACCTAAACACGATCCCGAACCCGAACCCGAATTCTTAAACCTAAACATTAACCTATTCTCAATTCACTAAACCTATATCTTATAACCTAAACCTAAACATAAACCTAAGCCTTAACCTAAACCTAAACTTGTAAGTGCTATAGTTTATATCCCTGATTGTTGTCAAATTTGTGGTGCCAAAATCTCTGTTATACATAACTTGCATAAGTGAAGCTCTCTCAAGGATCAACATACATGAACAAGCTAAGCTCACATCAAGCAAAGCTCTCAAGTACAAGACTCAGGATCTTGAATGAAAGAACTGATCACAAGACAAGACTCTTGAATGCAAGAACTGCTCACAAGACTCAAGCTGAACTCAAGACTCAAGTTGAAAGTCAAGCTGAACTCAAGACTCAAGCTGAAACTCAAGCCACTTTCATGATTGAGCTACTTCAAGGTTTAGTCTACATCAAGACTTCAAGGCTCATTCTTCATGGTCTCTTGTTTCAATGTCCATACTTCATGATTGAGGTTTGTTTGACCATAGGATGACCTTAGAAGTAGGTCATTTCGGATACATAAGTCGAATGTTATTTTACATGTGATTGGTCTGTTCTTCGACCAGTCTTAGGTCTGCTTCGACTAGTCCTAGACTTGCTTCGACCAGTCTAAGAAAATCCTCGACCAGTCGTAAGTTTGTTACAAATTCCGGATAAAATCTGTTAGCCTTCGACTAGTCCTGGAATCTGTTCGACCGTAGGAACAAGACCTCACACTGATCCCACGACTCAAGTCCACTTTTGCAACCTAGACTCAGACCTACGACCGAGGAGAGCTACCACCGTAGAACTGAGCAAATCCTCCCTTAAGATTTTTCAAATATCGCTGTTAGAGCTTCGACTAAGAGCACTCTGTATCAAGACTCCGATCTTCTCACCTACCACTAGAGTACGAATCTCAAAAGAAATCATCGATTTAATTATAGTATTCAAGCCAATCTTCGTCGAACTTCTGAGAGATAATTTTGTGCTCCATCTAAGCTAAGTGTGCTTATTTAATATCTTCTTTCCTTAGCTTTATTTTAATTGATTTTGTTTCTTATATTCCAATCTGATTTGATAAAGAGGAATTGTTATTCCCTTTCTTTGGAATCAAAATCAATTAAGGCAAGCCCTATTTGGTTTAATTTAAAATCAATTAGATCTAGAACCATTGTAATCGAGTACTGGACATTGAACTTGGACATTCAATCATCTACTTTGATTTGGTTCTACCGGGCTGCTATAACGGAAGATATTCAGGTATTTTACATATTGTAAATTCCTTTCTATTATTTTGGTTTCTTTCAAGATTTGCCAGAAAAATCTTGTTATATTGGTTATCTGAGGAGAGCCAGGAAAACTCAGAAGTGGGGGTTTTTTTAATTGTGTAAGCCCACATACAAAGACACAATTGTAAGGGTTTTGGGTGAACCTGGGAAAACCTATCTTTAGTGAACGCTAATATCCCCTGTGTGAGGATATTAGGAGTGGAGTAGCTTTTTGTGTGGCTGTTGGATAACAGGCGAACCACTATAAATCCTTTGAGTTGTGGTTGATTGATTTATTCTTTTAATTGTTTTTATTCTTTTTGTGGGATGTATGTATGGTGGTGAATGTTGTAATTATTTCAAGCTTTGTGAGAATGTTGTAATAGCTTAGAATTTATTTTCTGCTATTCCTTTATAAGCTTGTTTTTCAATTTCATTTTGAAAGTTGTTCCAGCAAGGTTGCCCTGCCATTTTTATGGTGTATGGTTTAATTACAAGTTATTTCAATTCAGTTCATATTTGTTTTTGTATTCCTCTTCGATTTGAGACTTGATACAAAGACCTTTCTAGAAATAAGGTTGTCCTACCATAAACTCTGTTTTGGTGTAAGGTTGTCCTTAGAACAACGTTTGTATCAACCTCTCAAGATCTGAATTTTGAGGTTGTTTTTCTTTCCTGCATTATTATTTAATTTGGCTATCATTTTCTTTATTATTCCACTGTTATAAGTTTTTATTTGGCATTGTCCTATTCACCCCCCTCTAGGACATATAGCTTGGCCTTTTCAATAAACCTATAACTTATAAACCTAAACCTGAAACCTAATGTACTCTCAAATCCCTAAACCTAAACTTACACCTAATCCTAATCTTAACTCCCTAACCCAAACCTAAACTTAAACTTGAAAACCCAAACCTAAACCCGATCCCAAACCTGAACTCAATTTCCTAAACCGAAACATTAACCTATTCTCAATTCCCTAAACCTATATCTTATAACCTAAACCTATACCTAAACCCTAACCTTAACCTAAACCTATAACCTATATCCTTAGCGTAACATAAACCTAAACCTGTAACCTATAACCTAAACCTCAACCTAAAACCTAAAGGTATTCTCAAATACTTAAACCTAAACCTACACCTAATCCTAATCTCAACTCCCTAACCTAAACCTAAACTTAAACTTGAAAACCCAAACCTAAAACCGATCCCGAACCCAAACCCGATTTCCTAATCCTAAACCTTAATGTATTCTCAAATCCCTAAACCTAAACCTACACCTAATCCTAATCTCAACTCCCTAACTTAAACCTAAACCTAAACTTGAAAACCCAAACCTAAACCCGATCTTGAACCCGAACCCGATTTCCTAAACCTAAACATTAACCTATTCTCAATTCCCTAAACCAGTATCATATAACCTAAAGCTAAACCTAAACCAAAACCTTAACCTAAATCTATAACCTCAACCTTAAACTAAAACCTAAATGTATTCTCAAATCCTTAAACCTAAACCTACACCTAATCCTAATCTTAACTCCCTAACCTAAACCTAAACCTAAACATGAAAACCGAAACAAAAACCCGATCCCGACCCGAACCCGATTTCCTAAACCTAAACATTAACATATTCTCAATTCCCTAAACCTATATCTTATAACCTAAACCTATACCTAAACCCTAACCTTAACCTAAACCTATACCTAAACCTATAACCTATAACCTTAACCTAACATAAACCTAAACCTGTAACCTATAACCTAAACCTAAACCTAAAACCTAAAGGTATTCTCAAATCCCTAAACTTAAACCTAAACCTACACCTAATCCTAATCTCAACTCCCTAACCTAAACCTAAACTTAAACTTGAAAACCCAAACCTAAACCCGATCCCGAACCCGAACCCGATTTCCTAAACATAAACCTCAATGTATTCTCAAATCCCAAAACCTAAACCTACACCTAATCCTAATCTCAACTCCCTAACCTAAACCTAAACCTAAAATTGAAAACCCAAACCCAAACCCAATCCCAAACCCGAACCCAATTTCCTAAACCTAAACCTTAACCTAATCTCAATTCCCTAAACCTATACCGTATAACCTAAACCTAAACCTAAACCTAAACCTTAACCTAAACCTAAACCCAAACCTATAACCTATAACCTAAACCTAAACCTAAAACATAAATGTATTCTCAAATCCTTAAACCTAAACCTACACCTAATCCAAATCTCAACTCCCTAACCTAGACCTAAACCTAAACTTGAAAACTCAAACCTGAACCCGATCCCAAACCCAAACCCGATTTCCTAAACCTAAACCTTATCCTATTCTCAATTCCCTCAACCTATAGCTTATAAACTAAACCTAAACCTAAACCTAAACCTTATCCTAAACCAATAACCTATAACCTAAAACTAAACCTAAAACCTAAATGTATTCTTGAATCCTTAAACCTAAACCTACACCTAATCCTAATCTCTACTCCCTAACCTAAACCTAAACCTAAACTTGAAAACCCAAATCTAAACTCGATACCGAACCCGAACCCGATTTCCTAAACCTAAACATTAACCTATTCTCAATTACCTAAAGCTATATCTTATAACCTAACCCTAAACCTAAACCTAAACCTTAACCTAAACCTATAACCTATAACCTTAACCTAAACCTAAACCGAAACCTTTAACCTATAACCTAAAGCAAAACCTAAAACCTAAATGTATTCTCAAATCCTTAAACCTAAACCTACACCTAATCCTAATCACAACTCCCTAACCTAAACCTAAACTTAAACTTGAAAACCCAAACCTAAACCCGATCCCGAACCAAAACCCGATTTCCTAAACCTAAACATTAACCTATTCTCAATTCCCTAAACCTGTATGTTTTAACCTAAACAAAAACCTAAACCTAAACCTTAACCTAAACCTAAACCTAAACATAAACCTATAACCTATAACCTAAACATAAACCTAAAACCTAAATGTATTCTCAAATCCGTAAACCTAAACCTATACCTAATCCTAATCTCAACTCCCTAACCTAAACCTAAACTTAAACTTGAAAACCCAAACTTAAACCCGATCCCGAACCTAAACCCGATTTCCTAAACCGAAACATTAACCTATTCTCAATTTCCTAAACATATATCTGATAACCTAAACCTATACTTAAACCCTAACCTTAACCTAAACCTAAACCTAAACCTATAACCTATAACCTTAACCTAACATAAACCTAAACCTGTAACCTATAACCTAAACCAAAACCTAAAACCTAAAGGTATTCTCAAATCCTTAAACCTAAACCTACGCCTAATCCTAATCTCAACTCCTTAACCTAAACCTAAACTTAAACTTGAAAACCCAAACCAAAACCCGATCCCAAACCCGAACCCGATTTCCGAAACCTAAACCTTAATGCATTCTCAAATCTCTAAACATAAACCTACACCTAATCCTAATCTCTATAACCTAAACCTAAACATAAACCTAAACTTGAAAACCCAAACCTAAACCCGATCCCGAACCCGAACCCGATTTCCTAAACCTAAACCTTAACCTATTCTCAATTCCCTAAACCTATAGCTTATAACCTAAACCTAAACATAAACCTAAACCATAACCTAAACATAAACCTAAACCTATAACCTATAACCTAAACCTAAACCTAAAACCTAAATGTATTCTCAAATCCCTAAACCTAAACCTACACCTAATCAAAATCTCAACACCCTAACCAAAACAAAAACCGAAACTTGAAAACACAAACCTAAACCCGATCCCGAAATCTATCCCTATTTCCTAAACCTAAACCATAATGTATTCTCCGATCCCTAAACCTAAACCTACACCTAATCCGAATGTCAACTCCCTAACCTAAACCTAAACCTAAACTTGAAAACCCAAACCTAAACGCGATCGTGAACTCGAACCGGATTTCCTAAACCTAAACCTTATCCTATTCTCAATTCCCTCAACCAAAAGCTTATAACCTAAACTTAAACCTGAACCTTATCCTAAACCAATAACCTATAACCTAAAACTAAACCTAAAACATAAATGTATTCTCAAATCCCT